>NC_034611.1:2518687-2536960 GCF_900095145.1 Mus pahari | reverse complement strand
ATTGTTCCTGTCTGAAAGAATTACAAGGATGGGAATGGAGAGGAGCCTGAGAAAAAGGTCCAGAGACAAACTCAAAGTGGGATTCAGCTCAAGGGGAGGTCCCAAGGCCTGGCACTATTACTGAGGCTGTGGAGCACTCACAAAAAAGGATCTATCATGACTGCCCTCTGAAAGACCTAACAAGCAGTGAAAGAGTCAGATGCAGATATTTACACCCAACCAATGAACAGAAGCAGCTGACCCCTGTTGTTGAATTAGGGAAAGGCAGAAGCTGAGGAGAAAGGCAATCCTGTAGGAGAACCAGCAGTCTCAATTAATTTGAACCCCTAAGATCTCTCAAACTCTGGACCACCAAATAGACAGCATACACCAGCCAATATGAGGCCCCCAACACACATACAGTGGAGGACTGCCAGGTCTATGTTCAGTCAGAGATGATGCACCTAATCCTCAAGAGTCTGGAGGCCCCAGGTAGTTTAGAAGTCAGGTGGGGTGGAGGGTGTGGACATCTACGTGGAGACAGGGAAGTAGGGAGGAGGTATGGAATGTGGAACAGTTGGAGTGTGGATGTTGGTGGAGGGGAATAAAATATGCAGTATAAAGTAATAAATAAATAAAATAAAATAAACCTTTTAAAAAAAAAAAGGAAAGATTTTTTTAGAATTGCCAACCAGTGGGCATGCATGAGACTGACCTAGGCCCTCTGCACATATGTACAGTTTTGTAACTTGACCTTCCTGTGGGACTACTAACAGTGGGAGCGGGAGGTGTTGCCTCTGACCCTGTTGCCTGAGATCCTTTCCACCTACTTGGTTGCCTTGGCTATCCTTAATAAAAGAGGAAGTATCTAGTCTTACCACAACTTGATATGCTATGGCTGGTTGGTATCCATTGAGGCGCTTTTCTTAAGTGAAACGGTGGAGGAACAGATGGGGTAGGGGAAGGAGAGGTTGAGGAGAAGGATTGGGAAGAAGGGGGACTAGGAGAAGAGGAAGGAGGGGAAACTGCAGCCAGGATGTAAAATAAGTTAAAAAAAATAGTAAAAATGTAAAAAAAATAAAATAGGTCAGATTTAAACAAATCTATAACCCCTACTGAAATAGTGAAACATGCATTAAAAGTCTTCCAAGTGGAAAGTGGGACTTGTCAGGCCAAGATGATTTTATCAGAGAATTCTACCAGACTTCCAAAGAAAAGTTATTGCCAAACCAATACTCCTCAAATTATTGCTCAATGTAGAAAGAGAAGAAACCTTTCCACATTCATTTTATGATGCCACAGTTACCCTGTTATCCAAACCTTACCATAAAGATCCAACAAGAGAGAGAGGGGATGGGGGAGGGAGAATTACAGACCAATGTCTCCTCCGGACATAGATGCAAAAATACTCATCAAAATATATCATCAATGTGCAAAATTTAGTTACATATCTCTATACCATCATTAAGATCCTGGGAATCAAATTATGAAAATTAACTATAATTGTCACTATATATGAATATAACATATATATATATATATATATATATATATATATATATATATATATTGAACTTGATTCCACTGTATTTTCCACTAACACACTTCAAGAATACTTGTTTTCTTTATATAGTAAAAATAACAAGATTTAGGGGTAGAGGGAATCTCTAGAAATTTGTCACTGTCAGAAAAATATCAAACCTAGTTAAAATATGATATACTTAAAAGGATACAACAGGGACTAGGGAAATAGATCAGAGGGTGAGAGCATGTTGAACAAGTGTAAGTACCCAAGTTCAAACTCCCACAACCCATGGAAAAATACAAGTAGGGTTTCATGCTTGCCTATCACTCTCATGCTGTTTTCCAGGAGAATAAGGATAAAAAGACTGCTTTGTTGGGTTCTTGCTAACTGTCAGTCTATCTCAGGATCAGTGAGACACCCTGTCTTGAGAATAAAGTAGAGAATAATAGAGCAGAATGCCTGACATCAGCCTTTGGACCCCATGTGCATGTATGAATACATGTACCTGCAAAGACATACTCTGTTATGAGCTAGGATACAGATGAGGAGTAAACGTTTACCTAGCATATGCTGGGGCTAGGATGTTATGTTGTTTCGTTATAAAGATAACCTATAATAAATACAAGACCTTATTTGTTAAAAAGGTAAACGGGAAATATAAAGGTATACTATAGTGAAATATAGAAGTTGCTGCGTTATGGAGATAAAGACAAACCAAGCAAAAACAGGAGGAAATGAATAATGAGCAGTAAGGGAAAAGGCACATAGCAAAGCTGGTCATCTCAGTCCATGCTGTGCTGAACAAAACATATAAAACCAGACTTTGACTTGTCTGACAATTCTAGTTGCTGAAATTGTCCAAAGGGTGGAATCATGGCCAAGGCTTCTCTGTTCAAATCACAGCCCACAGAAGAGGCAGAATGAGAACTGTTTGTGTATAATAGACATGTGGGTTAGTGTCACTTTGTAACAATCTACCCTCTCCAGAGTTTACTAATTCCAGAAGACCTGTATGAACCCACTTCTGTAGGTGAGCCCTCCTCGATACTGCCACATTGGAAACCCGGTTTCCAGCACATGAGGCTTTAGGGAGTACATTCGAAGATGTCCAACTATATTACTGGATCAAAGGAAGACAATGGGAGGCTGTGCACACTCACATATTCTCAATTGCTTCCTATGTTTGTCTATTATTATTGACTTTGTGTTCAACTGTTGCTAACAGGTATATAAAACACAAACCTGCTGGAATTCCCAGGAGCTGATGTGGCTGTATTCCAAAGAATTGTCATTGCTCTCCTTGTACTAATCGATTAAGAACTAATTTGTTACATTTACAAATGTAGATTGGACACACTACCTCGGAACATATCCAATGAAAGTGGCTCTGCAATAAGATTGGGAAATTTACATAGCACTATTTAAACGCCTTTTGGAGGGACCTCAATGAACAGCATTTTAGATTGTACTCATTAATGTGAGCACCTTGGGTTGTAAAGATTTTTCCAAATTAAAAAACAGATGCAGAACAGTGAAAATTCTAACAGACTTATTTAAAATTCATTTAAAGATGATCTTAACATTTGCGTGGAAGGATGAAACCCAAATTCTGTAGGTTTAAGATGAGAATTCTTGACACACATGTGGTTCATATACATACAGTCAAACACTCAAACACATGAAATAAAAATAAATCTTTTTATGAAGGATTAAAACATGAGAGGTCTTGCTCCTCTGGCAATATGAGATTGTAGCAATTAAGAAATTGGTATGAGAGCAATACTGCATTTGGTTAATAAAGCAGGGCAAACATCTCAAACAGGTTTCAGTAGACATGTAACTTGGTAACTGATATTGTAGCGACTTATAGCAAAGTGTCTACACTCACACTGATGCAGTGAGTGGTTATGCTGAGGGAACCAAAGTCAGGCTTGATCCCATTTCTCCAGCACAAAAATAAATCACTGACACCACAAAGGTAGAATATAAAAGGAAAGAAAGTAAACTTTTAGAGGAAAATATTAAAAAGCATTTGTGGTATCAAGTGAGGAAAAGAATTTCTGAAATGAGAGCAATGAAAATAAACCATAAAGGGAAAGATGAATAACTTTAGTTTCGTCAGAATCAATGGTTTTATTTGTCTAAACATAGTATAAAGAACATGAAAATTTGAGACATATATTACCAAACAATGTTTAAAATGCATGACTCACCCAAGGACTACATTGACTAGCTATTTAACAGTAGAGATATATAAAACAGAAGAAAACAGACAAAAGCATGTGAAGGCATCACAGAAGAGAAAATACAAATGCCCAATATAAAACATAAAAGATATTCAACTTCATTAGTAACCAAAGGAATATGCATTAAGATCCAAAAAGCATTTTCCATCAACATACTCAAAAAATTAAACTGTTATGGTTAATCTTCATCCCTGTGGTTACATCAAAGGATGACTAGAAGACTTGTAAAGTCTGCCTTCTCCACATGTATGTGACAAGGTTTATACAGAGATAGTGCCCTGACCAAGTCATAAGTTCAAAGCACCGATGGATTTAGATTCTGAATAGTGTATGAGAAACTGGCAGGATGGGGGGATGGAAATGGAGCCAGTGGGGAAGTAGTTGCTAACCATGTTCCTTTGAGCATGTATCTTGGTTCAGGCCTCTTAATATTACTCCTGTCTGTTTCCTGGCTTCCATGAAGTCTTCCTGCCCCATGCCCTTCTGCCAGGGTGGTCTACCATGCCAAGTCTTGGACACAATGCAGCCAGCTGGTCTCAGACTGTAACTTTTTACACCGTGAGTCAAAGTACATCCGTCCTCTTAAATTGCTGTTCCCAAATGCTTGTCATGGTGAAGGAGCTGTGACTAATACAGTCTGACAAACCAAATGCAGGTACGTGTATTTGCTGTAGGGCTATTCTAACAAAATACCTTAGATTGTAAGGTACTCATTATCTGCAGTGCTGGATGCCATAAAGAAAAAGTTAATGTTGTGACTTGAATATGAACTGTTTCCCCACAGGCTAATGTTTGTATGCTTGGGAACCTATTGGTGGTGCCGTTTTAAAAGGTTCTGGAACCTTTTAGGAGGTGGGGCCCACTGGCTTTAGAAGTAGCTCAGTACGGGCTAGCTTTAGAAGGTTATGTCAGATTGTGGTTTCTGTTACCCTACCTGATTCTTGGACTGCAGTGATACGAGAAATCTTTGGCACATCCTCTGGTCTCTGTAAACTTGCCAGCTCCCCACACCCTCGCTGACACAATGGACTGTAACTGTCTGAAACTATGAGCCAAAATAGATTCATTCCTCCCTGAAATCATTTCTCTCAGCTGTTGGGATTCCAACCTTTTGAGAAGGAACTAACACAGTCATGCTGCTAGCAAGATTGTTTCCAAGTGAGCCCTCTCTACCTGACTTGAATGAGTCCATCCTTCCACCATCTTCACAAGGCCTGCCCAGTCTGGACATGTGTAGTGAAGTCTCTAATCTCTCTTTTTTTCCTTGTATAGATTGTATTACAACCACATCCTTACAATAACTTTTGGCCATAATTCACTCCTTTTATCAAAAAAGATAGGATTAAAGTAGTTTCAAACATTCTGAAATACACATGTGAGCCTACCTCTGAAAGCAGTAACATTGGGGGTTCATATTTGACTGTATAAATTTTGAGGTATACAAATAAGCCCATAGCAATGATGATATGAAGCAGCAAGAATTTACTCTTCTGGCAGTGAGGTGTTGCAGAAAATTGTTTCTACTATTTTTGAGAACATTTTGACAACACCCAGAGAATTGAAACTATGTGTTCCCTGAGGCTTACCAATTTCATTCTCAGGATGAGAATTTCAAAGGGTAGTCAGATTTTTCAAATAAAGATATGAATTTCTTAGGTTAAAGAAAAAAAATTTAGTATAAATATGCCTCAGATATGTCATGGGACATATTTATTGAAATATTTCATTTTAATTAAGTGACCTATATTTTATATGGTTAACCTGGGTACTCAGTAAACACGTAGAAAATGTCTATGACCATAGATGTATTGATTGTACCAAAAAAAAAAAAAAAAACCCTTATAAACTGGGAATATCCACACTTTGACCAAGCACATGCTGTAGAAATACACCATGGGTAACTGGGAAGTAAACCATTCTGATATCCTGGGTATCATCAAGGTGATATGAAGAAGAAACAAATGACAGAAGAAATTAAACAAAAGTGATTACATAGTTGTAACTTCAAAATGATGTAAATGCAAACAACTCATTGTTGAAAATTTTATGGAAATGCCAGAAAACATTAGCAGTCAGAACTATGATTGTTCTGGGAAGAGGAAGGAATGTGCTGTATAGACACACAAGGGGGCTCCGCAAGGAAGACTGATGTCTACCTCGACTGAAAGTATAACATCGTTTTGTTTTTATAATCTTAAATGCACATGTGTATTTCAGAATGTTTAAAACTACTTTAATCATATCTTTTTTTTTTTTTTTTGATAAAAGCTTAAAGAAAACCTCCATTGACTGTTTAGTTTTTATTCAGTATTTCTGAGCTCTTCCATTGCAGACCATTTTCAAGGGTCCATCTTATCTCCACAAACAGTAGTCTTGATATTCATTGCTCATGCTGTTTACACTATCACCCGGCCTGGAATGAAGAAAGCCTTCAAGGGGTGCATACTCTGTGATAATCTTGTGTCCCCCGAAAGGTAGTGTCACACACAGCAGGCTTGATAAATTGTGAATCAGGTCTTAAATCTTGGTCTGATTTCAAATTCTGGGACTTATAGCTCCCATGTGACGCTTCCTGTTCTAGAGAACAGACTGTTCCGTTCTCCTTGTTCCTTATGTTGAATTTTTATATCCACAATCACTAAATGTACTATACTGTGAAAAGATGATAAAAATAGCATTGGAATAGGAAACACTGGAGTGCATTATACATAATGAGGCTAATTACTGTTTTGTAGTGATTTTTGTTTCCATTTTGTGTGTCTTTGAAGATTAATGTAAAATATAATTTTACTAGGGTTGCAGTCAAAAAATATCCAAGCGAACTGGAGAGATGGCTCAGTGGATAAGAGTACTGACTGCTATTCCAGAGGTCCTGAGTTCAAATCCCAGCAACCACATGGTGGCTCGCAACCATCCGTAATGGGATTTCTCTCTTCTGGTGTGTCTGAAGATAGTGACAGTGTATTTCTATACATAAAATAAATAAATAAATCTTTTAAAACTCTGAAAGCTTCTACATAGATAACTCCTTTTTTTAACTTCTTAATTGGACGTTTTATAATTTCCTCACTTTTTAAAAACTTTTAACATGATTAAGAATGTTGGTGAAGGCAACAGAAAAATAATGGCTGTCTTTCAGTTGTGTTACCAACAATTCAAATTTATTATCATCTTCCTGTTTGCCCTGTTGAATGGCATTGCAGATCAGTACATGCAATGCACATCACTCTTGATTGGTTAGAGTTTATTCATGCCATAATAAAACACTATGATCAAAATCAACTCGGAGAGCAAAGAGTTTATTTCGTCTTACAAGTTGTCCATCACTCAGGAACGCTAAGTCAAGAACTCAAGGCAGGAACGTGGAACCAGAAACTGATTCAGAGATCATGGAGGAATGCTGCTTACTGGCTTTCTCCTAGTGCTTGCTCATCCTGTATTACTATAGCACCCAGGACCATCATCCGAGGTGTGCTACTGTTGTAACCCCCGAATTGCTGATGCTAACTCTCTGTGGATAGTTGTCCGGTTTCTTAAAAGTCTCATCAGAGATAATTTAGTGTTGTGTACAGACAGTTTGCCTCTGCATTTCACACCCCCCTCTAACAACACACACACATATGCAGAAGCTCCCATTGTCCAGCCTGCAGCAAGCATGATACTCAGCTGGTTTCTGTGCTGTGTCCTCCTGCAGCAAGCCCTGGGCTTCCTCCCCACTCCCTGGACTCTCCAAGGAGACCTAGTCTAGCATTAGAATGGCATGGCACTACTCTTAAAACTTCCCCTTAATGGAAGCATCCTGAGGAGATAGTGCAAGACATCCTCCCCGCCTCTGCATCTCCAAAACCCAGCACTCTTCCTGATAAGCGGCGGAACCCACCGGGTGCCTGTCCTTGAAACCTTAAAGAAATATCAAACTCAAGGGAGATTAGGACCCCACATTTGAATCATGGAGAAAAGGCAATCAGAGGTCACAGACAATTATGACCAGCCATAAAATTAGTCCCTGAACAGACACCCATTAACCCTTCTCCCAGCTGCAGTTCCATCCCACCAAATGATTACAGCCCTCCACACCCCTTTTCTGTGAACATTCAGGGGATTCCTGACTGTACTGTATGTAACCCATTGTTTTCCGGACTCTGGATGGCTTGCCAGCATTCACCCTGTGAGTGCGAGCCATGTGATTAGATTTCAAAATTGAAACAATAAAAGACTCTTTTGCAAGTTGCAGTGGACTTCTCGATTCTTGGGCTCATCTGGGTTTCCCGTTGACTCGGGGCATAATACTTCTATCCACAGGGCTGGGTCCTCCTATAGAAACCATCAATCTAAACAATGCACCATAGGCTTGCCTGTATGTCATTCTGGAGGATGTATTTGCCAAACCAAGGTTCCATATTCCCAGATGACTCCAGCTGGTGCCAAGTTGAATTAAAGCTATGTAGCGTGACACAATTTGCCTGCGTTGTATGGATTGTACTTGTTGGGCTACTATTGTGGTTGGTCCTTTCCAGAAGAGCCTGTCCAATATGCCTCACAGTCTCTTATTTCTATTTGTTGATTCAAAAGCATAACCAAAGTGATTTTAAGCACTTCTACCTTTCTAGAAGAGTGAGCTTTTTCAAGGATAAAAAATAAATGGAGAAGAGTGAGTTACCTTGATTTTAGAAACTTACAAGTATTTTAACTGCAACTCGAAGAGGTTTGTGAATGGCATGGTCCTAGAGTGCTAGATCTTAGTCCAATTACTATGATGAAGAGCACAATAAAAATGACTTGGGGAAGAAGAGTTGATTTTGTTTACAGATAGCAGCCCATCATTGAAGAAAGACACAGGAGGGATACAAGTCAAGAATCTGGGGGACAGGAACTGAAGAAGAAGCTATGGAGGAATACTTAATGGCTTGCTTCCCAGGGTTTGCTCATCCTGTTTTCTTATACAACCCAGGGCCACCTGACCAGGGGTGACTCTGCTCACAGTGGGCTGGGCTCTCTCACATCAATTATTATTCAAGAAAATTCTTCATAGACTTTCCTATAAGCCAAACTGATGAAGGCATTTTCTCAATTGAGGTTTCCATTTTCCAGTGATGTCTAGATTTGTGTCAAGACAGCAAAAATGAGCAGTTTACATAGAGTGTAGTATTTATTTATAATCCCAGCTAGCCCATATAAAAGACACATGATTCCGGTATTTTATTTACAAGCTGTAAGCCTAGGTTGGGCAGGTTTGGAGCTAGTCTAACTTATTTCCCAGCCATATGCCCCTTATCACTTACCATTTTTCCTGGCTATATGCTCATGGTCCATCTCCACCTCTGTGCCCTTTTCCCCCTTCTCTGTTTCCCTGCAGTCCTCTCACTCAATCCTCAAGTCCCACCTTTCTTCTTTTATTGCCCAATCACAGGCTCTAGTCTTTTATTGACCAGTTAAATTGGGGAGCAATGTTTACATAGCATCATTTGGTATATGTGAGGATCTGCTCATCAGCGGGCAACCAGATCTGGAGAACCAGTATGTAGCTTTAGAATACAAGCAGCATCAGACCAATCCACTGCAGTACAGTGCTTTTCGTATATTGATGGTGGAACTCAGGCTCTTTGGCACAGACAGAATCCTGCTTCAAAAACCCTGCCTCCACCTCTTTGTCACCTTTCCTAATATCTTTCTCCTCCTTGACTTATCTTAGTAACTGTTGACAGTTCCCTGTTCACTCCACCCTTAAGACGCCTGTTATTTGTCCTCGCTAACTTTGCAAAAGCAGCCCTGCGGTAGGATTTGCTGCCATCACCTCGTTAGACCATGGGACGTCATTAAACTATAACTACTAAACCCCTCTATACTCTTGCCGCTAGCTCGCAAGCTCTCTGAGGACATGAAGGATTTATTCTATATGCTCCCAGCATCCAGCCAAGTGCTGTGGGGCATATTGCACTTTGGAATTGACTGAAAAATACATAAATAAATTCCAAATACAAAATATAAAAAATAGTTCTAAAAAATTTGGATCAGAACCTCTGTAACTAGTTATTCCAAATATATTTGTTATTAAGTGGATTCTGTGAATATGCACCCTTCAGGGATAACGGCAGCTTTGAAAGATTCCTCAGGGGTACATTAAAAAGCCATGGAATTACACCACAGTGGGTTGTTTAATCTCTTCCAGAATCACACTGATCCTATCAGTGGATGGACCACTCTTGCCATGGTAATCTTCCCTTGAGCACAAAGGCTCAGCACACTGGAAGCAATCGCTCAGAGATACTATTCTTGCCAACAGCAAGTCCTGATTAGCTGGGAACTTGGACCAAGCAGAAGGCCAGCAGAATAAGTGATACCGTGTGTTCTGCTTACAGATAATGTGAAAAGATGACCCAGACTGGGGTTTGTGGATCCACGCTGTAATCATTGCCACAAAGACTGCCGCATAATACTTGCTGTAAGCAAGAACCAAGTATGAACAGTATGTTCCCTTTTTGTGATTGATGATGATACAGCAGAGCCAACATAGTCTAATGCCCTTTTGTGTTGTTCAAAGATTCAATGACACTAACCTGCATGAGAACTTACAACTTCTTAATGTGAATATTGGAGAAGTATATAACTATATACCTATAAGGTTCTAGTACTTTGAAATCCAGAATTAAGAGGACATACAAATACTACTATACATGTAGGGTGGAAGGCAGATAGGAAGGGTCACTATAAATTTACTGCTGCTGCTGCAATGCTGGAACATTAAGGCAACAGTGAATGTGTCGTGACCCCAGAGAAATCTTGACAATAACAAGAGTGATTACAGGTGTTAATACTGAAATACTTGCTTTTGAACATCCTTAGGTTCTCTGTTATGAAAAATCTCCGATGCAAGCCAGGAAAAAAGATTATCGTGATTTATAAAACTCATAACAATGTCCTATAAATATTTGAAAGGAGCTAAGATGTTAAGTCACTACCAATGTGTTTCTCCCTGCTGGTGTGGGGGTGTCCCAGGTTGCTCTTTATTTTTGTTAATTTTGTAGATTCTAAAAATGAAGTAAACTGAATCAATTACTTCATTCAGCAACCATCTGTTGAGTACCTAATGCTCTACCCTCTTTTTACCGGATATTTAAAAATATCAGTCAATTTATTTATCTATATATGCGTACTTATTTCTTGTTATTAGATATTTTCTTCATTTACATTTCAAATGCTAACCAGAAAGTCCCCTATACCCTCCCCCCGCCCCGCCCTGCTCTCCAACACACCTACTCCCATTCCCTTGCCCTGGCATTCCCCTGAACTGGAGAGATCTTTCCATCTTCTGAGATCTTCAATTTCTTTCTTCAGAGACTTNAAGTTCTTATCATAAAGATCTTTCACTCCCTTAGAGTCACACCAAGGTATTTTATATTATGTGTGACTATTGTGAAGGGTGTTGATTCCCTAATTTCTTTCTCTGAGAGACACGGGATACAAGATGGCCTCTCAACTTGAGGATCAGAGCCCTCCCTGGAGGCCTACTCTCCTCTGGCAAGGGAAGGTGCCCAGAAGTCTGGGCCTCAGCTCTGCCTCCTGGCTGAAGACGAAAGCCCGAAGGACCTTGTTCAAGAAGATCTCTTGCTCCTGCAGCCCATGAGCTGTCCTGCATGGACTGGTCTCTGAGAGACCCTGGATACTAGATCGCGCTCTCGCCTGAGTCCTGGGGTCAGAGCCCTCACTGGAGGACAACTCTCCTTTGGTAGGGAAGGTTCCCAGAGGTATGGGTCTCAGCTCTGTCATCTGGCTTAAGATGAAGGCCTGAAGGGACCTTGTCCAACAAGCTCTGTTGCTTCTATGGACTGCATGCTGTCCTGCACAGACTGGTCTCTGGGAGACCCGGGATACAAGATGGCACTGTCAACTGAGTCCTGGGGCCAGAGCCCTTACTGGAGGCTGACTCTCCTCTGGTGGGGAAGGTTCCCAGAGGTCTGGGTCTCAGCTCTGCCTCCTGACTGAGGATGAAGTCCCGAGAGACACTGTCCAAGAAGCTCTGTTGCTTTAATGGCCCTCGTGCTCACCTGCGAGGATGGGTCTCTCGGAGACCCGGGTCACTAGATGGCACTCTCACCTGAGTCCTGGGGTCAGACCCCTTCCTGGAGGCTGAGTCTTCTTTGGTAGGGGTGCGGAGGAGTGCTCAGAGGTCTGTCTCTCAGCTCTGCCTCCTGACTAAGGATGAAGGCCCAAAGAGACCCTGTCCAAGAAGCTCTGTTGCTTCTGCTGTCTGTGCACTCTCCTGCACAGACTGGTCTCTTACAAACCCGGCAGACAAGATGGTGCTCTGACCTGTTTCCTGGGGTCAGAGCCCTCCCTGGAGGCTGACTCTCCTCTGGTGGCGAAGGTTCCCAGAGGTCTGGATCTCAGCTCTACCTCCTGGTTGAGGATGAAGGCCAGAAGGGACCCTGTCCAAGAAGCTCTGTTCCTTCTGTGGCCCATGTGCACTCCTGCATGGACTGGTCTCTGAGATACCCAGGATACAAGATTTTTCTTCTTCTTTGAAGTAGAATGGGGATGCTGCCAGGAGCAGTCTTGTCTCACTGTCATGTTAATAAAACATCTTTATATGCCATATTCTGTAGATCTTTGAGATTTTTGATGACTGTCTATCATCTGTAGCATATCTGAATTGGCAAGCATTTCCTGCTTATGGCTACTTATTATATGTTCAACATAGAAAGTATCTGCAAGAAGCTAAATAAAGCCTATTTCTGTAATTATCTAAACTAACACCTAACATGACAAGTTTGATTGACTACCGACTTGCATTCTTATTTATTCTAAACAGTAATAGCAGCTTTCAAAAGGACTAGAACTTAACATTGCATTTTAAAGAGTCACAGAGGAACAATACCTTTAACAGTGTATAGTATATAGAACATATATACAAATATATTCGGTACAAATACAGAACAAAAATAACCTTAAATTTGTATAAAATTCCTGCAGATGTAAAATATTTCCTTGTTTATGTTCTTTGGTCTAGAATTCAATTATCTACCCTTTTATCTCATCATTCTTATACCTCCTTTTTTCTTTTTATCTCTTTCCCCCCTTCCCCTAACACTAGAGAGGAGAGAAACAATAGAGGAAAGAAAAGGTGAGAAGTAAATCCATGAATCTCACCTCCTTTACTATGTTTCTTCCCTGACCAAGATCATTAAAAAATGTGTGACTAACCCCCTAAAATAGACAAACATCGATCACCCACTGAACGACCAAACCCACCCACTGCACCTCTTGTAAATGGGGGTTCATTCTCTTGAAATTGTTGTCAGTTGGGAGCCCTAAGAAAAGCTAGCTATAATATTTGTTGCCCAGTCTCTGTGTGCTCTGAATGTGCAGGGCGTAAATGAAGTCCTAAGTGGGACAGACTGAGAGGTTAGATCAACTGGGGTGAGCATCTTTGAAGCTGTCCTGGAGGTAAGCATTGATCAAACAGTTCATGAGGTAGTCTGAGGTTGGATGAAGCAGGATGCCTGCATAAACGTGTCTCAGTGCCTCAGCATCCTTCGCAGCCTCTAAAAGGGTGACTCTTGTCAGGGCCATGTTAACTTCATTGCTGTCTGTAAACATGTAAACTTTCACAGGTAATATACATTTCTGCATTAACATGTATATGGAATGTGCAGTGTGCACAATAAGCTAAAGATGATTTCCTGCTGTCTGCTTGAGCAAGTAAGGCATCTTTCTATTATAAGTTACTTTGGTTCTTTAAACAAACTGTAATATAATTTTTTTTACCCATGTCATTTGAAAGGATTCTATATAATCTTGAGGATTCTGTAGCCAACAAGATTCACTGGCCATGCATAGCTTAAGTCCTGGCTGGAGATCTTTTCATGTCTCAGACAGTCTTAAAGATTTCCCCATGTAGACATATCAGCAGTCCATGTTACCTGTTTTCTTGGCCTTCTTGATTTATTTCTTCTTGTCTGCAGGTAATGTCTTCATAGGTCTCCCCTGTCCAAATCTTTTTATTAATTTGAATAGAATCCATAACTTTTCTTCTCCTGTTGAAACAAAGACAAAACCTCTTCCCCAACATAATACATTTTCTTCCTTCCATTCTGAAGTAAGGACAACCTTAATACAAACAGGTTGATCTGGCTCAGCAGTTTTTTTTCTGTAACAATACAATGTCTCTCATTGTATTTCCATACACTGTCCCTCAACAACTGTTGGTTTTGTTCATCAGCATTCAAAAAATTTAAAGTTAATAAAGCACTACATAACCTATCTCAGGGGGTCTTTGTTTCCCCTTTGTCTTTGTTGAGCATTTCTTTTAAAGTGCATTTAAGATCTCTATGTAATTACTTGTCTTGTAGTATTTTAAGATCTATCTGTAACATTGTTATGCCATAATGTCTGAAAAAAATTGTTGTATTCCACTGAATACACATGTTGGAGCATCATCAGTTTTAATTTGCAGCGGTATCTCCAAGATAACCGCCATCTCTAATAGATGTGCAATCTTAGAATCATTCTTTTCAGAGCTTACAGCAGAAGCCCCTTGGAACTCTGAGCATTCGTCGACTGTAGGATGCATTAACACAAGTGCATGCTTAAAAATGTCAAATTCTAAAAGATAAAACCCATAAGCTATTCTGTGACATTGCTCTACACTGGCATCAAACATGGTGTACACTCTTAGCTCAGCATATTCTGCCATTCTGTCTTTAGCCTGTGGTGCATTTTCTCACTTGGAACGACCTTCGTGTTGGCATTGTGGGTTCCAGATGGATTCTTCTGAAGGTTCTGGATTCTGATTTAAGGAATCTTCTAATCTCTGTTCTGTAGCCTCTAATCCAGCATTTAACTTCTGAGTCTTCCCTAAATATTTTTTTCTGATTGCGCTTAAAGAGAATATAAAAATTGTTATAATTTTTGAACATTTAATTATTTGTACACTGTCAAAACAAAACCATATGGGATCCAAATGCCCTTTTGTACAGTGTTTTCCACTATTTTCTTTTTAAATCTCCCTATTTCTCTTCATTCTTTGGAGCCTTTATTTTTTCTCTCATTTCTTTGATGATATTGTCTTCTATGTGTATTTATTTCTCTCTTAACACTTTCTAAACTTAATATCTTTTTTTGTATTTAATTTTCTCTAAGCTCTTTCCATCCTTGCATCTTATTCCTTTTAATTTATTTAATTCTCTCTTTAAGGACTTCATTATATTAATTTCAAACTAGTTGTATCTATCTGATTATGATGTTTTATAACCACTCTCTTTCCCTCTTTAGCATTTAAGAATAATTCCAAACATTTTTAACTCGATCCGAAGTTTGGCTGCAACCAGATTTCTTTGGTGTGTTCAATCTCCCTTTGTGGTACAGCTCAGACTTCATTCAGTGGCTAGCCCCACCTTTGTCTTTTAGCTCACAGAGAAGAGGCATTTCCACACTTATGTCTGTAGCTGACACTAGCCAACTGTCATGTTGATGGGTATCAGTCATGAGCTGTGCCTCGCAGGATGCCTGATCCCTCCTGAGTGGCAGGCACCCCTCGGTTGCTGTGGCTTGGGTTACCCACAAGATCTTGCCCAGGTTGTCTGTTTCCTGGCTTATCAGAGAAGCCTGTAGATCTAGGTGTGTCCCAGCTACAGGTTCTGTATCTCACAGCTATGGTCTCTGCATATCCCAGCAACAGGCAGTGGCACAGCCTACCCCTGAATCTCTCCCTTCCTTCTTCCTTCCTTCCTTCCCTCCCTCCCTCCCTCCCTCCTTCCTTCCTTCCTTCCTTCCTTTCTTTCTTCTGTCACTCACAAAGCCAGCCTTGTTCTGTGCTCATGAATAATGCACATCTGGGTTTGTTATTAAAGTTTCCATGCTAAATATTAAAATATAGATTATATAAAATAACGACCTATTGATAAACTTTATTGTGACATTACCATGGCCTAGAAATTAGCTTCTTTTGGTCAGTGTCAGGCCATTTTTCCTTCACAGCAACTCCATGATAAAACTATTATGGTTTTTCTATCACATCTAAGGTGAACAAGCTGAGTGAGGCTAAGGTCATAAGGCCTTAAGGAGCTGAACAAGGATTCTGTCCTGATAGTTCGAGAGTTCAGCTTGCTCTTCTAACCTTTTGCTCTTGACACCCTCCAGGAATAGACAGAATTTCATGACCCCCAAAGGGCAGGTGTGAAATTGGCTTCCTTTCTTTTGAAAAGGGCTCAGTACACAGTAACAGGGCAGCAGTACAGGGTCAGCAGGAGTGCTTCAGTATCATCACAGACTTTGCCTGAAAGCGGCTATCTGACCTTTAAGAAGTGAACCTCTCAGGGTTGTATCTAGTTCATTTGTTAAATGAAAAATTAGCACCCAATAATCATGGGAATCCTTTGTAGACATGGGAGCTTCTATAGTCTCAAGGCAGCTGCGTGGCAGGGGTTTCAGCATTGGAAGCGCTAGGTTTCTCAACCTAGCCCAGCACACAGCTGTCAGTGCACCACAGTGGCTTGCTTCTAAAGCTCTGGCTTGTCATCCTGTCCTTTATTGCTGATGACTGTCTAATAATTCAGTCCAAATTGTAATGGGGAGTATTGGGGTCTGACCCTCGTGCCAACCTGTGCACAGGATGCTTCCAGAGCAAAGTCTCAATTCTGGGTCCTTTATCCTCCTGTGGGAAGCTTTGAGTTGCCTGTGAAACTTGCATTCACATCTAATGCTACCTCTGTGTACACTCTGGCTAGGAAGGTACTGTACCTGATTAAAAACATACTTGATCCAGGAGAGTGTTTGAACTTGGCAGTTTTTGTCTGCTTTTCTTTCTTTCTTTCTTTCTTTCTTTCTTTCTTTCTTTCTTTCTTTCTTTCTTTCTTTCTTTCTTTCTTTCTTTCTTTCTTTCTCTTTCTTTCTTTCTTTCTTTCCTTCTTTCTTTTTTTCTCTCTCTCTCTCTCATATTTATTTTTGTATTTCATTTTCACCATTGCTTTGCAAACAACATAACCCTTGCNCCTACCCCTGAATCTCTCTCTCTCTCTCTCTCTCTCTCTCTCTCTCTCTCTCTCTCTCTCTCTCTCCCTTCTAATCCTGTCTCAGTTCATTGGCCACCAGCTTTTTGACAGGTAATGCTTCCACATAGTACAGAAGAGATTATACCTACAATAGAATATAAAGATTTTTGTGACTTCCTTTGTAGCCTCATACATGATCTATCTTAGAGGAAGTTCTATTAGCTCCTGAGAAAAACATGTATTCTTTGTGTTTATGTGGAATGTCCTGCCAATAACTAGTGAGTCCATTGTGTTTTGTGATGTCAGTTAATTCATGTATTTCTCTTGTTTACTTTTAGAAAACCTGTCATTTGATGAGAGTGGGACATTGAAGTCACCCAGTACTGTTGTACTAAGGTTAATTTATGACCTCACAGTGAATAGTGTTTGTTCTGAAACCGTGTTTAAGGCATGGTGTGCTCAGGACCCTAGTGTGTTCTCAGAGTGTCCTTCCCTTCAGCAGTGTGAAGCTGCCTTTTGTACATTTTGTATTAGCTTTTGTTTGCAGCCTATTTTGTCAGCTATTGGAACAGGGACACTTGCTTGTCTCCCAGGTCACTGCAGCCATCCATGGTAGTGCGGGGTCTTCTGTGGTGAGGTGTATCTCCTGAACAGAGCAAAGAGGAGATTCTAGCTTTTAGATCCAGTTTATGAGTCTCTATCTTTTGGCTGGGTAGCTGATACCATGGAAATCAAGATTCCCGTCATCATAGGCTTTGTGGTGTTCTCATGTTTCCTCTTCTTCTCTTGCTTCATTCTGGCATTGATTCTCTCTATGGCCTCATGGATGGCATTGTTTTCCAATCTGAAGAATTGTTTAAAATATCTTCCGTGTTGCTGACTAAAGTTGCTTCAGTGGATGGTTTACTGCGAATAGTTTTTATTTTCCTTCAATTTTAGTACATATTCTTGTGAGGTAGAATGGTGTGGGTGGACAGCTGTTGTTTATCAAAGCTTGAACACATCACTACAAGCCCCTTTAAAGTTTCAGTTGCCTTTATATAGAATGTATTGGAATTTTAGTTAATGAGATTAGGATGGGGGGGAGTGGGCAAGTGGAAATATGTATTAGATTCATTTTTAGTAAGAATACAAAATTGAAGTGTGTAATGCAACAATAAATATTAATTAATCCTTTCCTGGAGTTCGCTACCTGCCAAAGTGGTTTAGGTTCCTGAATGGAAGACACACACACACACATAGTCTGTAAATTTTTAATATGCCTTAAGCAACACAATAGCTAGGGCACTATGTAAACTCCATGCTGTTAGGATTTACCTCCTACCAATAATTCTGAGTTATGATTTAATAATTCTATCTTCCATCTTGGCCACTCCTGACAAAGTTGATCAGCTCTCTAGGCTGCACTCTCCTGGCACCTTCACACAGCAGCCCTGCCTCTCTCCCAGCATGGCATCTCTTCTGGTTCTTTCTCTTCAGCATGGCAGATCTCTCTCTCTCTCTCTCTCTCTCTCTCTCTCTCTCTCTCTCTCTC
>NC_034611.1:2506784-2518456 GCF_900095145.1 Mus pahari | reverse complement strand
CTCCCTCCTTCTTCCCAGTCCCTAAAATCCTGCCTCTATCTTCCCAACTATTAGCTGCTGGTATCTTTCTTTACCAACCAGAGCTAACTGAGGGCAGGTTCCCATAGTCTACATGCAGAACTTCTCATGTAAACAGTTTGGGGAGGAATACAATTAGCATCCATAATGCATAAGGTACAGGGTAAAGTAGAAGAAAGAGGACAGTTGGGTTCCACAGATGTTAGAGGGCATTAAAGTTACAGAAAATGCTGTAGAAGGACTTGTGAGTGGGAGGCATTGGTCTCCACAGCATCCACATTCAGTGTTACCTAGCACATGTGAAAGGAGAGGTTGTAAGTCTTTTCCTGGGCCCCTACATTCTGTTTTGGCCTCTTCTGGCCCTTCAACTTTGGCATGTGTGAGGAGAAGCATTGCCTTGCAGTTCCCACTGTTCTCTCCTAGGCAGTTTAGTTCCAAGACGGCAGCAGGAGGGGGCTTGCAACTGGGCTCTGGTTCATCTGGCTTTTCTGTTCTTATGAGAGTTAAAGTTTCAGAAAACAAGCTTAATACTATACTTACACACATAGCACTAGTTAGAACCTGGGTTTTCCATCTCCTTTCCCTCTGTTCATTTTGTAATAGAACTACATCTTTCTTTTCTGTGTCTTTCTTTTTAATTGCCTTTATTTTCTTTTTACACAACTCCTAATATAGCAACATTCTTTAGCTAGTGAAGTACAAAGAATTGACTAAATTTTCCAGGTCAAATCTTAACAATCACTTAAATGTCAACAGCCATGTTTTTCAGATGGGATGCCAACACTGTTTTATAGCTCTGCAACCTAACAATAACATTGTCTATGGACACTCAAATCTCATGCTCCTGGGGATAAACTGGAGCATTGTACAGAGGCAGGAAAGTGTTTTTCCTTCCTCAGCATTTGTTACTTAACTAATTCACTTTGTCCACTCTCTTTTTGTTGATTTTTACATGAGTTTCCAGTTCTACAGCTATTGGTAACTGCCATAGGCAATAAGGAAAATTACATAAGGCACTAACCTTGCTATAAATATAGTGAAATTATTTAGCCTGGTAACTCTCTACAGCTTTTAGTTTTTAATAGATAATTTTCACTTTGTATGTTCCACAGAAACACATTGTTCTTCAGAAAACAACTTTATGGACTCTGATACAGTAACCTTTCAAAGTTTCAAGTGAATTTTCTGCAAAATGATAAACTTTGTAGTACATAACATACTTATATGAAATTGTCTTTGTGTAACTTAGCACTTTATATATATTGAACATGCACTAATACCACATTTTAAATTATCATATCTCATAGGAAAATAGTATGATATTTTCAATCCATGCGGTATGCAATACAGAAGATGGGGCTATATACACAAGACTTCTGTGGGCAACTGAATGCAGTTATCATGATTACTGTATTCATTGACTTTAGACAATATAAAAGAAATTATCCGTGTAGTTGCCACAGGTAGACGAGCTCATCTGACACCAGTGACAGCCATGCTAGCCACCATAAAGACATAATTATAAGGAAGGGAAGAGGACAAGAGAATCCTCCGACTCAGACTCCACCCCTACACTACGTAGCACTAACCACATCAAGACTGTGGTTCTTAATTTTGCTGGTGTTCTCTTGGAAGATAAACTTTTATTGTACTTTCACATGATCTGAAAAGTAATATGCAATGAGATATAGCTAACCCAAAACCGTTTGTTTGTTTGTTTGTTTGTTTGTTTGTTTGTTTGTTTCAAGACAGGGTTTCTCTGTGTAGCCCTGGCTGTCCTGGAACTCATCTGTAGACCAGGCTGGCCTCGAACTCAGAAATCCGCCTGCCTCTGCCTCCCAAGTGCTGGGATTAAAGGCGTGAGCCACCACCGCCTGGCCCAAAACTTTTTAAAATTAATTGATTTATTTACTTTATATCCAGACCACAATTTTCCCTCCTTTTTCTCCTCCCAGTCTTTCCCCATCAACCCCTTCTTCCTTTCTCTTCAGAAAAGAGGAGGCCTCCCGTGGATTTCAACCAGTCTTGGTATATTAAGTTTGAGTAAGGCTAGATGCATCTTCTCCTATTGAGGCTAGACAAGGCCACCCAGTAGAAGAAAATTGTTCCAAAGACAGGCAACAGAGACAGAGACAAATGCTGCTCCTGCTGTTGAAAAGTCCACTTACAGACCAAGCTGTACAAGTGTTACATATAGAGGACCTAGGTCAGTCCCATACATGCTTCCTGGTTGGCAGTTCATCTCTGTGAACCTCTATGAGCCCAGGTAAGTTGATTCTTCATTATGCTAGTCATCCCTGCACATCTTGTAGGCAGGACAAATAGTAGGTGGAAGGTTTCCCAAACCCATTGGAAGTGTTGCCTGGTTACAGGAGACAGCCTTTTCAGGCTTCATATCCCTCATTGCTAGAAGTTTTTGTTAGCATCCTCCCAATAGATTTCTGGGAATTTTCATTGCTCTAGGTTTCTAGTTCATTCCAGATCTGCACAACCCTCCTTGTTCCAGTTGTCTCTCTCAGTATACTCCCCCACCTGTCCCCATCCTCACCCCTTCCCCATGTAGTTCCCTCCTTCTGGTCATCCACCATGTCTATTCTATTTCCCCTTCTCAGTGAGAGTTAGCCATGCCCCTTGAGCCCTCCTTATTACTTAGCTTCTTTGGGTCTGTGGATTGTAGCATGGTTATTCATTATTTATAAGTGAACACATACCATGTTTGTCTTTCTGTATAGGATTTGATTTGTTATTGTTGTTTGTTTTTGTTTTTTATTTTTGAGATAGGGTTTTTGTTTTGTTTTATTGTTATTAATTATTTTTATAGTCCTGGCTGTCTGAGAACTTTCTATGAGGACCATGCTGCCCTTGAACTCAGAGATCTGCCCACCCCTGCCACCTAAGTGCTCAGATGAAAGGCGTTCCACCTAACCCAAAACTTGAAAAAGATTTGCTTCTTCAAGGAAATGGATATTTGTTCCATATGGTGCTATGTGACCTGACTGACTGCAGGAACTGTTTGGGATTCCTTGGAGAACAGCAGCAGAAAGTCAGATTAGATTGTTTTCAAGTTAGTGAGATTCATTCATCAAACTGATTTCCATGTTGATTTTTCTCTTAAATATGTGGCAATCCTCATAAGCAACGTGACTAAATAAAATACGATATAGGTCAAACACATATATTTGGTTGCTCTAATTATTAATCTTTCTTGTTATGACAAAATAGTGACATAAACAACTTAAGTGGGTCGCAGTCTGAGTCTTAGTTAAGAAAGTATAGCAGTTTGTGACTACGCAAGCATACAGCTAGGCCTCACACGTCAGCAGAAGAGAAGGCAAAGAGCACTCCATGAGGGCATCGGCTGGCATGGGTGGTGCTTCCACATGCAAGGTGGGTCTCTGCATCATAGTTAAACCTTCCTGTACATCCTCTCAATGATACATTCAGAAGTGTGTCTCTTAGGTGATTCCAAATCCAGCCAAGGCAATAATTAAGATGAACCATAGTAGTCTTGCTATCCATGCACAATGCAGAGATGACACAGGGGGAGGGAGCTAGTCACTTCCAGGGTTTTTTTTTTCTGTATTTTAAATTCCAGATAAATTTGGTATTATACTCTAAAATATATGTCCAGGTTTACCGAAACAAGGTTTAAACAAATTCGATCACCTAAAATGCACACCAACAACATGCTACTTTCAATTCTATATAACAAAATTTGTTGTATGAAATAAAACACTAAGTGCACCATGATAGGCATATGTATTAAACAAAATCTAACAGCAATAAGGAATTAAAAATTTACTCATTTGTCTCTATTGTTTAAGTAAAACAAGTATCTATTTGAATTTGTATGTATGTCATACATGTTGATAAATTTTATGAATTACTCATATTTACTTATCATTAATATTAAGTGTTCAGAAGAAACTGTTGTTCACTTCTTGATATAATTTTAATAAATATCAGATGCTAGGAAATTGATTTTTATGCATTATTCATTTATATTTAAATTAGACAACACATTGAAATATAAGTTTAGTGGGAAATGATAATTGTTAGATTAGAGATCCCAGGAATGATCACTATCTCTCTTTGATGCTATGAAGGTTCTGAGTTTAAAAGGACCAACTTCAGGACCAGGAAATAATCAGCTCCACCTCCTCACCTTTGTAGAATAGTCCCTGTGGAAGGATTTGTTGAAACCTTCCTCTATTAGTAGAAAGGAACACAGACACTCTTAGAGGATCTGCCACATTTTAAACCCAATTGCTTTGTTGAGTACTGTGGTCACATGGAAATTTCTCAGAAGAGACATGGGTAACTGATTTAATCTTGTTTGTTATTGCTCAATCATGACATTTTCCAGATAAGGTCTTGGCCAGGGCAGAAGGGACATATGGTTAAACCCACCTTTTGTGTCAGTTGATGGGAAGTCTGGGTTGCAGAACACCACCCTGTCCTGGTGAAACCACCCTGTCCTGGTGGAGCGGCGTTTCCTTCCCACTTGCTGCTGGTTACTCTTGGCTCACTGTTGGAAATGATTCCACTCTCCACATCCTGTGCTTAGGAAGCGCTTTAGATCTGTTTCTTTCTTGGAGCCCACAGAGCATTCAAGCTCACTGTGCAGATAGTATGCTGACAGACTGCAGCCGTCTGGTATGTGTAGCTGAGCTGCCCACTGCAGCATCCTTTGGTGAGTCTGAAAGCCTTCCTCAGCGTGCCTCAGCCTCAAAGCTCCAGTCCAGTCAAGTCAAACCAATGAAAACAGTCATTCAGAGAACAAGCCACCTGCCTGTGGGAAATAAAGGTTCATGTCCTACGTCCATGGCCCAGGACCAGTGAGAACAGTTTTCTTTCGATAACTTGGTTCTTTTCTCTTTTCCTGTCCTTCCTTTCTTTTCTTTTCCTTTCTAACTCCCACCTATATCTTAGAAATTTCTGCATTCTCCAAGATGACATGAGACAGTCAAGTGAAACAAGAAACCAGTTAGGAATGCAGCAAAATAGACTGCCTGAAACTTTAAGAATACATCGCTTCAAATCAAATTCCAGTTCTGCAATTTAAGTGATTTAGGCAAGGAATTTAAATTCTCTGTGGTTCACTTGCCTTATCTTTAACAATGACAAAAGGATGGTGGTGGTGGTGGTGGTGGTGGTGATCCTGATGATGAAAGTTTTTACCTTTAAGAGCTATCATAGGATTAAATTAGCAAAGACCTGTAAAACATTCGGCCTAATGGCTGACCCGTAACAACACTGGTAAGAATGTATCTGTTACGACATAACAAATAGTTAACAAAAATGAGATTCAAGTCTGAGTGGGGACCCAGTCGCTGCTCGGCAATGTCCTATAAGAACATACCAAAATTTCAAATGCTAAATAATATGTTTTTAATTTCCAGTTCACTGCTTCCAGAACTCTGTTCCACAACCTTATGATAAAAAAAAAAAAAAAGCTACTTACTTACATGCTAAGGCTATCTAGAAGTAAGATAAAGGGTGAATTCAATCTATATCCATCTCCATCTAGTAACAGAAAAATATGTTAAAGCTTCTGGCATTTTTCAAATAGTTCATGCTCAGAACAAGAACTGTTTCCTTAAACAATACACACACACACACACACACACACACACACACACACACACACGTAGTCATAGTCATCCTGGAACTTATCTCTTCCTTTAAATCTTCGGAGGATACTCAAGTCTGTCTCAGCTCTACCCAAGAACACTGATGGAACAGCATGCATCTTCTGCACATGAGCACACCGACAACTCGCTCATTCTCTGTCCCCTTGCTGCACAGGTGAGTGTAGGATTTCAGAGACTCTCAAAGTTTGCCTATATTCTTATTTAGAAGGAAAAATAGAAACCCATTAGGCTTCAGAGTAAATCCTTATTACCATACAAAACTCCTGTTGATAATAAAATTCACAGTCGTATTTGCCTTTTAAAAAGCTTATAGTCACAATCAGTATATAAATTGGATTTTAATTAAAGACACAAATAGTACATTTATGCACTGGTGTTTGAGGAGATTGATGACCATCACATCTTTTCATATGGTTGGGTTATACCAAGCAAAACAAAGCTGCCTATCAGTACAGAGATTATTTCTTTAGCTTGGCTATGAATACCTTACCAAAATTGTACACATTCTTGCACACATAGGTACACACATACTCACAAATGCACACACATACACAAGTTTATGCAAACACAGAGACATATATATACACACACACTCACACACACTCACACTTACACACACACACTTACACACACTCACACTCACGCACACTTACACACACCCAGACACATACTCACACTGAAACACACACTCACACTGAAACACACACTCACACACTTACACACACTCACACTCACACACTTACACACACTCACACTCACACTCATACACATACTCACACTCACACACTCACACACACACTCACACACACATACTCACACTCACACTCACACACACACATGTGCGCATATGCACTATATTTTTGTGGGTGATATTTCTGCTTTTAATGAGGCCTGCCTGCATTGTTTTTAGAGACTCTTCTTTTCAGATTCACTTTCGTATAACTTGATTTTACTCCGTATGTTGCACACTGCCTTCAACTTGATTTTTCTCCTGAGAAAGGGTCTTTCTGGGCAGTGCACATTTAGCTATATTTTGAGATTCTTCTGCTTCAACCTCCTACATGTTGGTGCCGTTGGCTAACGATGCTGTCTAGTCTTACTATTTCATTCTAATGGACACAGACCTGCTGGAAGTCAACAGAAATTCAGAGTATTGCTAGATAAATGAAATAAGGAATGATGGTCAACAGATTAAACTAGTTTGTTTGTTTGTTTGTTTGTTTCTTTCTTTCTTTCTTTCTTTCTTTCTTTCTGTGCTCAACTCCATGCAATTTTACTTCTTTATTAGATATTTTCTTTATTTACATTTCTTTTTTCCCATTATTTTATTGGATATTTTCTTTATTTACATTTCAATTGTTATCCCCTTTCCTGGGTTGCCCTCTGGAAAACACTCTCCCCCTATCCCCTCTCCCCCTGCTCACCAACCCACCCACTCCCATTTCCTGGCCCTAGCAGTCCCCCACACTGGGGCATACAGCCTTCATAGGACAAAGGGCCTCTCCTCCCATTGATGTCTGACTAGGCTATTCCCTGCTGCATATGCAGCAGGAGCCATGAGTCCTACCAGGTGTTTTCTTTAGTTAGTGGTTTACTCCCTGGGAGCTCTTGGGGTACTGGTTAGTTCATATTGTTGTTCTTCCTATGGGGCTGTAACCTCCTTAGGTCCTTTCTCTAGCTCCTTCTGTATGTGTCAGGCACTGGCAGAGCCTCTTAGGAGACAGCTATATCAGGCTCCTGTCAGCAAGCACTTGTTGGCATCCACAACAGTGTCTGGGTTTGGTGATTGTATATGGAATGGATCCCCAGGTAAGTCAGATCCCCAGATGGTCATTTCTTCAGTTTCTTCACACTTTGTCTCTGTAACTCCTTCCATGGGTGTTTTGTTCCCCTTTCTAAGATGGATCAAAGTATTCACACTATGGTCTTCCTTCTTCTTGAATTTCGTGTGTTTTGTGAATTGTATCTTGGGTATTCTAAGCTTCTGGGCTAATATCCACTTATAGTGAGTTCATGTCATGTGTGTTCTTTTGAAATTGAGTTACCTCACTCAGGACGATACTCTCCAGGTCCATCCATTTGCCTATGAATTGTCCTTATTACATGTTGGCTCATCTTCTGGGTATATGCTCAGGAGTGATATTGCTGGGTCCTCGGGTAGTACTATGACCAACTTTCTGAGGAATTTCCAAACTGATTTCCAGAGTGATTGTATCAGTTTGCAATCCCACCAGCAATGGAGGAGTGTTCATCTTCCTCCACATCCTCGTGAGCATCTGCTGTCACCTGAATTTTTGATTTTAGCCATTCTGACAGGTGTGAGATAGAATCTCAGGTTTGTTTTGATTTGTATTTCCCTGATGACTAAGGATGTGGAACATTTTTTTTAGGTGCTTCTCAGCCATTTGTATTCCTCAGTTGAGAATTCTTTATTTAGCTCTGTACCCCATTTTTAATAGGGTTATTTGGTTCTCTGGAGTCTAATTTCTTGAGTTCTTTGTATATACTGAATATTAGCCTTCTTAGATGTAGGGTTGGTAAGATGTTTAGAGTAGGATGTTGAAGTCTCCCACTATTATTGTGTGAGGTGCAGTGTGTGCTTTGAGCTAAAGTTTCTTTTATGAATGTGGGTCCACTTGCATCTGGAGCATAGATGTTCAGAATTGAGAGTTCATCTTGGTAGATTTTTCCTTTTATGAGTATGAAGTGTCCTTCCTTATCTTTCTTGATGACTTTTGATTGAACATTGGTTTTTATCTGATATTAAAATGGCTACTCCAGCTCGTTTCTTGGGACCACTTGCTTGGAAAATTGTTTATCAGGCTTTTACTCTGAGGTAGAGTCTGTCTTTGACACTGAGGTGAGTTTCCTGTATGCAGCAAAATGGTGGGTCCTGTCTGTGTATCCAGTCTGTTAGTCTATGTCTTTTTACTGGGGAATNGAGTCCATTGATGTTAAGAGATATTAAGAAATAGTGATTGTTTCTCCCTGTTATCATTGAAGTTATTTTTATGTTTGTGTGTTTATCTTATATTGGGTTTGTTGAAAGAAATTTACTTTCTTCCTTTTTTCGGGTGTAGTTTCCCTCCTTGTGTTGATGCTTTCCATCTATTATCCTTTTTAGGGTTGTATATGCGGGAAGATACTGTGTAATTTTGGTTTTGTCATGGAATATCTTGGTTTCTCCATCTATGGTAATTGAGAGTTTTGCTGGGTATAGTAATCTGGCCTGGCATTTGTGTTCTCTTGGTGTTTGTATTACATCTGCCCAGGATCTTCTAGTTTTCATAGTCTTTGGTGAGAAGTCTGGTGTAATTCTGATAGGTCTGCCTTTATGTGTTATTTGACATTTTTCCTTTACTGCTTTTAATATTCGTTCTTTGTTTAGTGCATTTGATGTTTTGATTATTATGTGATGGGAGGGATTTCTTTTCTGGTCCAATCTATTTGGAGTTCTGTAGGCTTCTTATATGTTCATGGGCATCTCTTTCTTTAGGTTAGGGAAGTTTTCTTCTATAATTTTGTTGAGGATATTTACTGGTCCTTTAAGTGGGGACTCTTCACTCCCTTCTATACCTATTATCCTTAGGTTTGGCTTCTCATTGTGTCCTGGATTTTTTGGATGTTTTTAGTTAGGACTATTTTTTTCACTTTTCATTTCCCTTGACTGTTGTGTCAATGTTTTCTATGGTATCTTCTGCATCTGAGATTCTCTCTTATATCTCTTATATCTCTCTTATATCTCTGTATTATGTTAGTGATGATTTTTTTCAGTTCCTTCACCTATTTGGTTGTGTTTTCCAGTAATTCTTTAAGGGATTTTTGTGTTTCCTCTTTAAGTTCTTCTACCTGTTTATCCATGTTCTCTTGTATTTCTTTAAAGGAGTCATTGATGTCCTTCTTAAAGTCCTCAATCATCATCATGAGATGTGATTTTTAAATCAGAGTCTTGCCTTTCTGGTGGGTTGGGGTAACCAGGGTTCACTGTGGTGGGAGAACTGGGTTCTGATGATGCCAAGTAGTCTTGGTTTCCATTTCTTATGATCTTGTACTTACCTTTCACCATCTGGTTATCTCTGGTGTTAGCTGGTCTTGCTGTCTCTGACTTTGGCCTGTCCTTCCTGCAAGTCTGTCTGTCAGTACTCCTGGGAGACCAGTTCTCTCCTGGAGGAATTTGGGTATGGAGAGCTGTGGTACAGGGTCAGCTCTGGGGTACAGATCAGAAGGATCCTATCCCCCGGTGATTCTTGGTCCCTGTGTCCTGATGGGTCTTAGAGGGTCTCTCTTGGGCCAGGAATTTGAAAAGAAGTGGTAGTCTTACCTGTGCTTGCAGGTGTGTAGGCACTCCTGAAAGACCAGCCATCTCTTGTCGGTATCTGTGCATGTAGCTCTGTGGCACAGGATCAGCTCTGGGAGCAGATGGACACTGGAAGACCCCTATCCCAGGCCAGCCCTTGGTTCCTGTGTCCTTAGGGTCCCAGGTGGGTTCTTCTGTGCAGCAGTGGAGCAGTGGTGGTCCTGCTTGCTCCCTCCCAGCAGTATTTGGGTATGCAGCCCTGTGGCAGAGGATCTGCTACATGTGAAGACAGAAACCGGAAGGCCAACTAAGTATTTTTTCAAATGCTGTAGTCAACACCAAAACCCCAAGAGCATATTATATTTTGTACTCTGTATATGCAGAGATCCCCATACATCAGCATTATAATGTCTGGGGAAACAAGTTTTCCACTTAAATTGTGTGTACTGATGTACAGAAAGGTTATTTCAGGCTAAACTTATACTACATTTATTTATTTTAGCAGGTTATACAGGGGAGTCATTTTGACACTATGCTAAACAGTCATTTCTACTCTTTAATGTAATTTCATCGTATTATAGGATGCATCTGAAAAACGGAAGTATCAGCAAAGAAACATTTCTATAAATCTCAAAAAAGATTAAAAATGAGCTAAGGAGCAATATGAGAACACGTCCGGCTTTTCAATGACATCGTGTTACAATTTCCTTTGGAGAACAAATGGGACAACTGGAAATGTATGCACTGTACAGGTGCAAGCATCTGGTGATAATGGATGCAGGAGTTTTCACCTTGGCTGGAGCCCAGCACCGTGCCTTGGGTGAAGCCTGCCATAACTGATGGTGCACAGTGCCTCCTTCTGTTTATGCCATGAAACATATACGCTGGTGAGTACCCTGGGACGTAGCATCAGATCCATCCCCAGCTGCAGACTGCTGTCTTGATACTGTATCTCGGACCCACAGCTGGGCCTAGAAGGGTAACCCAGCCCTAGCACCTGTCTCCCAGACAACGGAGACAGAATCCTTGCTGTTGGGCTCCGGTCAGCTTTCCCAGTAAGCAAATGGAGTCTACATTCTCAAATCTAACCAAACTTCAAGGCAAATACTTTTAAATAGGTTACCAAAGATCTCACAAAGGTAACAGTATTTCTGATATAGGCCTAACAAAGGGAATTTCTATAGTAACTCTTAAGTATATAAAAAGTTTACTGCATGGTTGGAATTTCAGCATACCCAAAACAGCTGCTAAAATGTCTTTCTAGACTTAGTATTTTTTATAGGTTCCATTCAATGAACAAAAAAAGCTGTGAAATAAGTGTTCTTTGAATACATAGCGGGCACTGGGTTCCACTGAAGGCACGAAAACAATGGAGGGATTTTTAAATCATTCCTGGGGGAACTCACAGTTTACGATGATACACATATGCCATAAAACCCAGAAGGTCCCGTTTGTCTCTTTTAAAAGCTGGGGCAATATGCTCTGGATGTCTAAGAGCAGGGGGTGTGGGTGTGTGGGTGTGCGGGGGGGGGGTGTCACTAAAGAGTTAAGAGTATGAAATGGGCCTGAGAAGGCTGCGATGTAGTAAGGAATAATCTAGGGTAAACAAAGAAACTAGGAGAGAGAGAGAGAGAGAGAGAGAGAGAGAGAGAGAGAGAGAGAGAGAAAAGAAGAAGAAGAAGAAGAAGAAGAAGAAGAAGAAG
>NC_034611.1:2497354-2506734 GCF_900095145.1 Mus pahari | reverse complement strand
GAGAGAGAGAGAGAGAGAGAGAGAGAGAGAGAGAGAGAGAGAGAGAGAGAGAGAAGACTCAGTGACACAGCTGTGCAGGCTCACTGATGGCTTCAAGCTTGTTCTGGAGACACACTGTCTGCAGGAAAAAGTGTAAACTCTATGGAAAGGCTGGGGGCGAGGGAATGCACTTCCTGCAAGCTCCTGAACACTTAGAGCTGGCGCTTGGGTCCAGACCAGGATAATGATAAAGGTTTTAGAATCCAGGCATTCTGTTCTTGGTGCTCACACTTCAGAAGTCTCAGGGAGAGGAAAGAGAAGCCAAGGCAAGTTTCTTAATGGAGAGTGATGGACTTAGAAGAACCAGTTTCCAGAGTGAACATCCAGCGATGTCTGACAGCACAAAAAGATCACTCGCACAGGAGAGACAGGATTTCAGCACAGTGAAACTGGAAAGGGTGTGCCAGCCATCCCCTGTTCATAGGACTACGTGAGATATGTTTGAAACACAGTAGGTAGACAGTCTTAGCCATAAGTCATGTTGGGGGGGGGGTCCCAACTTTGAATATATTTTCATGCCCTGAATTCTGTTCGAAAAAGTGTTTTAAGTTATGTGTTTTCCTGAAAGACACTCAACTGTTTTGGCTGCGTAATTTTCCACCTATCAAGGTGTACCTGAGTCAGGAACCTGCAGATCCCAGGAATTTTGTTCAAGTTTACTGTCTTTATTACACTCCAAAGTAGGGAAGGGGCCTGGGGTATCCAGCTTATGGCCCTCTTTTTAAGGGAGAATTTTGCATAAAATTCCAGACCACTAAAGCACGCAAACCAGGTTTATTTTTAATTTAATTTTGTTTTCAATTTATTTTTCAAACACCATATTCCATTCCCTGCCCCCATCCACCTTCAGACTGTTCCACATCCCACACCTCCTCCCCACCTTACCCCCTCTCCACTTGGATGCCCCCACACTCCAACACACCTGACTTCTAAACTCCCTGGGGCCTCCAGTCTCTTGAGGGTTAGGTGCATCATCTCTGAATGAACATAGACCTGGCAGTCCTCTAATGTATGTTTGTTGGGGGCCTCATATTAGTTGGTGTATGCTGTCTGTTTGGTGGTTCAGTGTTTGAGAGATCTCAAGGGTCCAGATTGAGACTGCTGGTCCTCCTACAGGATCGGATCGCCCTTCTCCTCAGCTTCTTTCAGCCTTCTCTAATTCAACAACAGGGGTCAGCTGCTTCTGTCCATTGATTGGGTGCAAATATCTACATCTGATTCTTTCAGCTGCTTGTTTGGTCTTTTGGAGGGCTGTCATGATAGATCCCTTTGTGTGAGGCGCTCCATAGCCTCAGTAATAGTGTCAGGCCTTGGGACCTCCCTTTGAGCTGGATGCCACTTTGGGCCTGTCACTGGACCTTATTTTCCTCAGGCTCCTCTCCATTTCCATCCCTGTAATTCTTTCAGACAGAAACAATTATGGGTCAGAGATATGACTGTGGGATGGCACCCCCCCCCTCATTTGATGTCCTGTCTTCCTGCTGGAGGTGGACTCTATATGTTCCCTCTCCCTACTGTGGGGCGGTTCATCTTTGAATCCTGGGAATCTCTCACTCCCAGGTCTCTGGTGGACTGTGTGTGTGTGTGGGGGGGGGGTGGCTGTCATAGCACCCCTGTGGGAAACAAGAGTCAAAGTGTCTAAAGAGACCTACCCAGCTTTAGCCTCAGATACAGAAAGGCCAGTGACTCCTGGATAGAAGTGAAGTCAGATTCCACCTGGGCTCCTTTTTATCCGAGAAACTTCTTTTGTGGGAAAATACTCCGTGGTCCATCCTCAGGAGCCATATGTCCTTGTCCCAGTTCCCCATGGTGGAACTGGTTGTGGCCGCTTAGGGGTCGGGCAGCGGGAGAGCACAGCAGATGGAAGAGAAAGGCCAGGAAATCCAGGAAGCTGCGGAAGCATCTCGGCGGGCTTACCAGGGCTTCCCCGGCCGCGTGTGTTGGGTGGCCGCCGGCCTATGGACCCCTTGCCCAGTATGTCCGTGTGCAAGCCACCGAGAGAGACAGGTGGGTGTGGAGCGGCCGCAGGAGCCGAGGGAGGATCCGGCGAGGTGTGGGCGGCGCCCGACCGTCCGCGCCCGGGCCGCACCCCTGGGCACCGGGGGCGCTGTCGCCCGCCGAGCTCAGGCGCCGGGAGGCCGAGCCTGGCGTTTCCCAGGAGGTGCCGGGCCAGCGGTGCATCCCCGCCGCCCACCCCCGAGAGGCGCGATTGCCTGGGAGCCCGCGGGAGGAGGAGAAACGGAGAGGCGCTGGCGGCCGCTCTGCCTGCGGGTGCGCGGAGCGCGGAAGGCGGAGCGCGAGGCTTGGGTGGCCGCGGGCGTGTTGTGAGCGCCTGGTCGGAGCTACGGGGCGGGGGACCCGCGCCCGGAGCGCCCCGCCTGGCTTTTCCCGCGGAGCCAGCGTCGCTGCTGCACAGACACACACCCACCGAGCTCCACCGAGTGCCCCCGAGCACCCGCCGCCCCCGCTGGCCGCAGCCGCGCCTCGGGCAGCGGGATCCAGCGCCAAGTCCAGGGCTGGTGCGGCGCGCAGAGAACCTCTTGATTTTTTTTTTCCCCCTTCACTCCAGCCCTCTCTGGTCTGGGCGGCGGCGGCGGCGGCAGGGGGATGGGGGCTCCACGCGGGGAAAGGCGGGTGACGATCGAGGAAGATTATTGTTCTTTTTAAAGGATGCCTTCGCTACTTATCAATGCGGCTTCTGTGAACCTTCTTACTAGAGACTGCAAACCGGAGTGAGAGATGTAAAGAAGGAAGGAAAGCTGCCTGGAGCTCCAGCCAGCCGGGCAGACCCTCCTCTCTGTGGAGGGGAGGGGGATTTTCTACGACACATCATTGGCAAAAGGGACCTTTGCAGGAGAGGAATCCTCTGAGGGAGCAGGGAATCCCACAGCCCCCCTGTGGCACAGGAGCCAGAGCTGCTGGCTGAGCTGAGCTGGGTCCCTGGGAGCTAGGTAAGTGGCCCGGGCATTGCAGGTCCTCAAGAGGTCTTTAGAGATGCTTCACTGTGGCAGTCTAGTAAGACTTGAGTTGGTAAAGGAACTGGAAACTGCCATATGGCGCCCAGTGGACTTACAAACAAAGCTGCCTGGCTTGTTAGCCCTGACAGATTATTAAAGAAATGCTTCTTCCTGGTGGGGGAGACACGCAAGTATGAGTCCCTGAAAAGCCTAACTTGACCAAAAAGATGAAACAGTTGTACATAAGAAAGGAGCCCCGGTTGCCCTCTCTTCCTAATCGCTTGATGGTAAATGCCACACTTGCATGCACACACTTGTCGGACTAGACTTAGGGAGTATGATAGCTCTTGTGTATGCACGGTCCTCAGAATACAGAGACGTACATGCATTTATTCCTCGGTGGTGAGCAGTCTTGGTTCCTCGGAACGAGCTAGAACAGGTCTCTAAGGAAAGCGCTCTGAGGCTTTTTCCAAGGCAATATATCAAGGAGACCTGGGGATAAAGTTGCCCTGAGTGGCACTGAAAGACACCACCGTCTGCCTCATCTTTTGTTCCCGAGACTTAAGAAACCTTTTCAAGATCGTACCTAGCCATCTATTACCTCAGATAGGGAGCGTTTGTTTGCATCCATTTATATAAAGAGCCAATGTGCATAAACATGACATTTATGTGACGTTTATGACCCCACAAGTGTTTTGACAGTAAAGAATAACGTAGGTAAGATTAATACTGGGACATTTTGCACAATATATGCACAGGCAGGCATCGGGGTGATTGCATGCAGGTTCAACACTCCATCTAATCAAGTCACACACTAATGTCAATATTTTAAATAGCACTTCACATTTCTAATTTTTTTCCTATTGATTGGTTGAGGTTTTGCTGACAATCTGATTTTTTTTCAAGCCCAACTTAAAAAAAGCAAACATTTTACTGTTATATTTTCAAATGTGTAGCATTGTGTAGGATAGACACCTCTGGATTATTCACCAGTGATAGCACATGTCATAGACTTAGCAAATATTCAATTTTGGTCAAATGTCTGAAGTCTTACCTGTCAGTGACTCCTGGGAAAGAATTTGTAAAGAGAGTAATATGTTAAAATTGTTCATATCATAAAGTTTTATCTATTTCACCCATTGGGTACTTGTGCAGGGTACATCTATAAATAAAAACTTGTCCCACACTTATCCTTTAATATGTGAGTAAAAGATTTAGAAATCTACACTAGAGAATTCTTGTGCTTAAACTAATCAGAACTTTAACAGGTCAGTAGTTTGGTCCTTACACTGTGCATGTAAGTGTGCATGTAAGTGTACATGTTTTAGTTTGGCTACTTCACGTGCTGTTTTCAGTGTGGGGCTTACTTGTGTAGCCATGAAGACTCCCTGAGAATATTGATCATCCAGTATGGAAATAAGTCACTTCTCCACTGAATGAGGAAGTCACCTCCAAGTGTTTATATACACCCTCAAAGTCCCCCCGCCCCCCATGGGCTGCTCCTTCATGGAGTACCTCTCGGTTCAGGGCCGTTGTTCATGATAAACAGGGTTCCCTCCAATATACTCTTCTTTCTTGAGCACTACTCAGATTTTTGGAGAAAGGGGTGAGCCACTTGGCAGTTCTCTTTGTGTTCTATCTCCTTCAACCTTCCCCTTCCTAGCTTAGTGTCCTCCACTAAGTGTCCCTCTTCCACACACCCCTACCCATGGACTCCAGGAAAGGACTTTGTGGCCTGCCACTTGGCACTTTTGGCTGCATACTTTGTCTCCATCCTCTTGTGCTCAACCCCCTTTCCTGAAGAGAATCAAGCTGTGACTCACTGTTTTCAGATCCACTTCACCCCTTATCCTACACTTAAGTTCTCCAAGTATGTACGTTTGTCTGCTGACTGGTCAGACAGACAGGAGGAAACTATCACCTCGTCAGTGCTTTTGACTTGGCTCTCAGAGCTTCCTTGCTGATGCCTGGGGTGTGTGTGTGTGGGGGGGGGGGGATGGGAACAAAGCCTGCTCTTCTAAGATGTTCAAGAATGAGATAGCTAGAAACATGCAGGATGTGGGTCCAATCCCATTTTTGGCAATATAAAGGCATATCTGATCCGATTTTTGGTAGACTATCTGAATGTTTAAAAATGTCTAAGTCTATGGAATACTGAAAAGTAGTTTGCTTCTTGAAAAACGCTGAGTGACTTTTTATTTTTACTCAATTTGTAGAGATCGCTGTGCCTGCATACATCTTATGAAAGTGGATCGCATGTCATATTACTGGCAATCCAGGAAACACACAACATACCTCATTCCATCCCAGTTCATGCCTTTTCTCTGATTAACTCCTTGAAACTTTGTCTTTTACCGACTAGTTACTAAGATAAAATTTAAATTAATGGGAAATTACTTCATGCTTATTCCAAGGTAGAAAGTGAAAGTTGAGATACTTTGTTTATTTCAGATTTCTGTTTACAGTTTCTTAGAGTCCCATGGTCACCAAGTAACATTTACACAAAAGCACAATGCTTGCTGGTTTCACAGGGCCGTCAGAGGCCTGCAAAGTAGGGATGGCTTATGTGTGGGAGTTTTGAAGTTATGAGTATTTTTTAAGGTAAGACTTTATGCTCATATTACTCCCAGAGTGATAAAATAATCTTTACAGAGCAGAGCAGCTTTGAGACTTTTTTAGTCATGGACCACAAGTACCTCCAGAGACTAGAGGAAATAAATACATATTTCCTCTCTTGCTTCATAGATATGTAGTGTTCCTAGCTCTTTATTGAGGTGTACTCTGTAAGAAAGCAAACCAATTGGGTCAGGAAGGGTCTTTCGGTCCATGTGAGCCAAGGCAGTACTGCAGCCTCTTTAACATGCCTTTCCCATAGGCTGAACTGTACCCGATTTTACTCTGCAATTTAATAACATAAAGATATGTAACTATCTTCTTTGTTAGTTGGTGTAATGCTTATTGAGTGTAAGAGGACGGCTGCATCAGAATGGAGCACAGCCCAGATGCATGGAAGACAGCCTCTGCCCCCAGCTTTTAAAACAGAAGGGGGAAAGACAAAAAAACAAACTCTTGCATTCTTAGCTGAGGAATGTTTCAGTTCAAAACCACAGAGTTCTTGCATGCAGAAACACATTTCACAGTTTCATACTTAATAAGTTAATCAAAACAAACGCATGATCAAGGTTATGAAAATTTGTCACAGGCTGTGAATTTAGGACTTCTCTGGAAACTCTATCATCAATAACACTAAAATTTTACTAAATGTTCCATTTTAGACTTACAGAGAACATCAGAATATTTTCATTATAAATAGGAATATTTATTTTGTCTTCTTTAAATGAATAAAATAATTATGATAGTCCACACTTAGTTGAGCCAGGTACTGTCTTAAACATATTGAAAATACTTTTTCAGTGTTACACTCTCCTGATGGAGAAGCCATGCCTAATGCCCTTTATATACAAACATAAAAACTAAAATTTACATGTTTTTCCTGCCTAAAGTCACACAGGAAGGAAATGGAGAAGTCTGTTTGAAGTCAGTATTTTGGGTTCAGGAACACTGTGACCCACTTTGATATTAGGGCATATTAAGAAGGGTGACCCTACATAGAACTAGGAAGTATGTTTTCATTTCTTGATTCTTTTGGAGCTGTGTATTCTCTCTAAGGATGGCATGGTTCTAAGAATAAAGGGGGGATTGGAAAGACCAAATTGAAGGGCATCTTTTTGTTGTCTTAATTCTAGAGAAACCCATCTCCCATCCCCCACCCCCAGTAAATTTTCACTGTGAATCTGACAGAAGAAAATAGCTTAGTTTTAGGTTGACTTTCAAATTGTGGTGGGGGTGGTCCTAAGAAGGCTAACATTGCTAGACAGTACTGTGCTTATGGTGGCTCTTGGAAGTTTGGGGCTAGGCGAGAGGTTCTGCCATAAAGCACTTCCCAGAATGCACATAGGATGCAGTGCACATAAGAGGCAGTGTGGTGATTCTGGCATGCCATCCTAGTGATGGAGAGGTCAGGCAGGAGGGTTCCTGTCCACACAGGCTAACTCACATAGCCTATCTCAAAAGAAGTGACCAGCCTTCCTGAGGAAAAACACCAAATCTGTCTTCTGGCTCCTGCATGTGCACTCTCACACCCATGATACACATACATTAACAAAATGGAAAGGTGCCCGACATGGTGACTTGAGTGGTAAGTTTCTCATAGCAGGCCAATTGCATGTCTAAGTTTTGTGAATTCTTTTTAATATAACATAATATTACAGGTATTTTAAGTTACATATTTATTCTTCAAAATTATTGTATTCAAAATATAAGACATTTATCAATATCCTCATCTTTAACTTTGCAAAATACATACCCTATATTTGATGGAAATTGAAGCATAGACCCCAAACAGATTCTGTCTAGTGCATTCTTAGAACGCCTGTTTCTGAACACCAGCTAATAACTGTAACTGCAATAGCACAAACTAATTCTTCTTTGAAATATTTGTCAAGAGAACTTAAATAATATTTGAGGCAAAGTTCTTTTTAAGTAGCCACTGCTTCTGTTTATGTAGAAAATGCCATCTGGCTTAAGTTTGAAGGATAAAATGATTAAATATTGTTTGCAAGATGCCATAGAATCAAATATTTGGATTCTTCTTCGTGATTGATTGACACTTCTGTTTTTCACACAGATGTGTCTCCTAGGCTGGGTGACACAGTACACAGAGTTGTCTTTTAGCTGACAGTTGGCTTGTAATATAAAAGTTCACTTTAAAACTTACATTTATCCATTAAAAAAAGTCTTAAGTGATGTTCAGGCCCTCGGACAAATTTAACAAAGCCTTTTAAATCAATAATATACTTGAAGGACAGTACTGCCAGTAATGAGATCCGTGACCATTTATTTAAATACTGTGTATTTACCTCTCTGTATGAGACATTTGGGGGATGCCAAGGTGGGTGCTCTGTTATCCTGGCCCACAAGGATAGGGGGTAGGTGCTGGAGAGAGCTGTGCACAAGGAGCTCTGAGTTTCTTAGATTGGTCTGGGCAGGGCATTGACTAAGTCACTCACAAGTCTATCCTGAGAGCAATGCCTTGAGGATTTGCATCTGCTATCTCATCCCAAGGGTTCTCCTGGGATTCTCCTCTGTGCTGAGTTCCTGGTGAGTGGATGGAAGGCATCATGCACTCTCAGACAGAAGCAGAGACGTAAATCCGCACAACATACCACATATGATCTTGCCGGGTGGCATGACAATTAGCTGAGTAGCTGCAGGACACAAGGATCCAGGGTAAGGAAATGCAATTTCTTTGAATTGCTCCATATAGTTAGAGCCATAGCTCTGTGTTCAGTAAGGAACTTGAACTTTCTTTGGCAGGATTCTGCAATGCTACTGGGGAATCAAATTTATGCATAACATGACGTGTCTGCACATATACTTTAATCCATTTGTAGCAGAAAATGCACATAAAAGGGACAAGATGTGTGGGGGAAACAGCAGGTCTGGTGGTGTGTTTGCTGAGCTCGAGGTGGACAGAAGATAGAATGAATGAGAACTGCTGAACGTTCCAGTGACTATTGGAGAGAAGTGGAAATAAAATAACATGGATAAGAAAGTTATGTTCTCTCTCTCGGACAGTGCGGACACTTGTATATTTCCTTTTTTGAACAGGAGTGAGATAAACATTCATTAACCGTGACAACTGTATGCTGTAAACAGATGTGGGTGGGCTACAGTAGTAAACCAGTTAGCCCAGACAGTGTTACATAAGGTGACACAGTTTTCCAATGTGGTGGACAACTCTTGGTGATGTTCCACAGGTAGTAGTCACGTTCCTCTGTAAAAGCAGAATTGGAATACACTGACATGGGCATTGTGAGTGGGGCTTTGCATATGGAGGTGTCGGGAGCTGCGTGAACACTTGGAGGACAGAAGACAGGGTTCCTGCACACATGGCCAAGTTTCTTGTGTTCTGGCTCCGGACAGTTTTACAGAACTACCAGCATAGGGACTGTATCTTGACCTTCAGAAGCACTTGTTGAGCCTGTCCCTTCCCATCAGAGGACGTTGCTGCAGTTCTAATGCATGACTGGCTGATTTGAAAGAGTGAAACTCTTAAGGTTTTTATTTTTTAAAACCCTTCTTATTAGTTTTAGAATTTTATACAATGTGTTTCAGTCATTGAAGTGCCTCCTCCCCCAATTCCTCCCAGGTCCACCCCCTTTCCTTACTCAGAAACTCAGTCTTCTGTGTTCTTCTTCAAACCATTAAATCTAGTTTGTGCTGTTTATATACTCTTGGGTGTATGGCCATCCACGCGCGGGTAGTTGACCCAACAGGTAGACATACTCTCTTTCTTTCTTTCTTTCTTTCTTTCTTTCTTTC
>NC_034611.1:2489394-2497228 GCF_900095145.1 Mus pahari | reverse complement strand
GCCCTGGCCTTCCCCTGTGCTGGGTCATATAAATTTTACAAGACCAAGGGGCCTCTCTTCCCAGTGATGGCCGATTAGGCCAACAGGTAGACATACTCTCCATGCAGGCAGATTATTCCTCTCCCAGCAGCTATCACTCTCAGAGAGGAGAGAGCACTCGTGTCCACCTCCCTTCTCCATGCTGAGGCTTTTTCTGGCTTGAGCTTGTGCACAGCATTTGCATGCTTTTACAGTCTCTCAGCTCATATTTGCACCTGCCCTGTTTTGTCTGTAAAATACTATTTCTTGTACTCATCTACTGCCTCTGGCTCTTGCAACCGTTCTTCTGCCCTTTCTGAAGTGCTTCCTGAACCTTGGAAGGAGGACAAGTGATACAGATGGGCCGTTTGAAGCTGAGTGTTTCACACTCACTCCATCTCTTCTCCTTGGCCACTTGTAGGCCTCTATTAATTTTCATTTACTACAACAGGAAGCCTCTTTGGTGAGGTTTGCGAGATGCACTAATCTATGCATAATAAGCCATCAGAGCTCTCAGGGCTTTTCCGTAAGTAGGTGAGTTTCATGACTGGCTAAGTAATAAGCAAAGTAGACAACAACAAGATCAAAACACATAGCTTGCTACACACTCAAGATAGGCTGATAGTGGGTCCAGTTTGCAAGGCTGGCTGGTGGAGGTGATCTGAGCTGTCAGAGTCTCATCTCCTACGTGGGAGTGTCAGACAAGCCTTCACAGATGAAGTGACATCTAAGCTCGTTTTTTTTTTTCAAACGATGAGTCAGCGCTCTCCAGGTGGAGAAGGAGGCAGATGGAGCATGGGCTAGGCAGAGGGAACAGCATTTGCAAAGCATGGTCAGGAAAAGAGCTGGCTGGTGATTGGCTCGGTGTTGTAGGGAGTTGCTATCAGAGGGGATGGAGGAAGTGAAGACATCAGTGTTGGATGTCATGCTAAGACTTCGAATTTTATCCCAGGGGACAGGCTATTGGATCATCTGAAATTTAAAAACAAAAGTCCCCTCTTTGTTTTAGGGACAATTGTCTAAACTGGAGTTTTGAGGTGGTTGAATTACAAGAGATAAGCTGGATGCCTGGAGACTAGCATGCTCTTGTAGAATCCATGCAGATTAAGATCAAGAACCTACTTTAAACAGGGGTAGGAAAGGGGGGAGGAATATGTAGGTTTCCTCTTTTTCTTCAGGCAACCTTTGAGTTTCTTTGACAGTGAAGATCCCTCAAAATCTTCCTAGGTCATACATGGATTTGTTTTGTTTCCCACTGCCACAACAGCATCATTTTCTTTGTATATTATTTAAGCCCATTTTATTTCTTTGCACATGTTTCAAATACTCACATCTCTAATGATTACTATCCTAGTTAAAATTATTCTTGCTGTGATGAAGCATCATGGCTAAACACAGCTTGTGAAGGAAAGGTTTAATTTGGCTTATACATACACGTCACTGTTCATCATCAAAGGAAGTCAGGACAGGAACTCAAGCAGGGCAGGGACCTGTATCCAGGAGCTGATGTAGGCATGGAGGACTGATGCTCCTCAATTACTTATCCTGGCTTGCTCAGCCTGCTTTCTTATTAGAACCCAGGACCACAAGCCCAAAGGCGGTCCCATTTATAACTGTCTGGCCCTCCCCCATCAATCACTAAGAAATTGTCCTACAGGTATGCTAACAGCCCAATCTTATGGAGGCATTTTCTCAAGTGAGATTCCCTCCTTTCCTGTGGCTCTAGCTTGTGTCAAGTTGGCATAAAACTAGCTAGCACAGTTACCTTTGGAATCCTCAACAAAATGGGATTGAGTAATCAGGGAACTTCATGAATCAGATGTTTCCTGACAGGCTCTTGTTACTTTGTCCATTTGGGAAGAGCTAGTGAGTATCTGTCATCCAAAACTCCCTGCAGGCTATTCCTCCTCTTTAGAATGCCTGATATAGTGAGCTGTTCCAGACTTTTAAGGTCTTACTTTCTAGTCTTTGGCTATACCACCTGCCTCTGTTAAAAACTAGCAATTCCTTGCCAAGGCCATTGCATGTCATAAGGAGCAACCATAGTATACTAACTTCTTATCATTTCCTGAGGAGTTTCTACAGTTTTGCTAGAACAAAGCAGAGGCCACAGGCTATGGAGTTCTGCATTCATTTCCTCTCTGATGGCCAGTGTCATAATATTTAGATTTCGGTAAAGGGAGTACCTCCAGTCATGGGACCAGTTTCAATTTCAGATTAAGGTAGACTAATGATAATGGCTGCAAATAACACTGAATGTAGCTATTTAACATGACATATATTTCTCTAAAAGTTAAATGAGGAGAATGAGGAGAAGAGAAGGAAAGATTAAAGAATGAGAGTGTCATCAGAAATAGAATCAGGGTTAGCAATAGGTAGATAGGAAGACAGATGGAGAGATTAGATAGATAGATAGATAGATAGATAGATAGATAGATAGATAGATAGATAGATGATAGATAGATAGTAATAGATGATAAATAGATGAGAGATAGCCAATCCGTCTCAACTACTTCGTAAATTCCTTGACTTAAATTCGAGACATTTGGGAGGCTGCACCAGTAATGAATATTCTTTAAACGACCCCAACCTAGCTAGGCGGGGGCTGAAAACTAAATCCTTGGCTCAATGGGAGCTTCTTAATGACAAGTCTCTGAAATGAAGGCACTGCATAAAGTTAGAGAGGCATATAGCCATCCAGGTTGTGCATTATCTCCCTTCAAAATAAATTAGGGGAAAATCTGTGAGAAGTAAGGTCAATAACTAGTTAACCCATGCTTTGGGTGGCACACCAAATACTCCTGTCTTCTCTTTGGCTCTCTTCCCAGACCTCTGGGACATGTTCCTGTGGGATACATCTTCCTTCATTCTCTAAAGCCGCACTATTATAAGACTGGTGTGTAGCAGAATCTGGCTGGGTGCTTTGGGATAAAGGATGGTAATTATCTCATAGACAAGAAACTAATTCTAATTAAATATTAGATGTCATTGCTCCTGCAATGTACTGTAGCATGTCTCACCACAAGGGCTTCTCTACAGGCTCGTAGTTCACTGTAGCCCAGACACCAGCCATTTGCTATCTCTCCCTTCCTCCAGTTCCTCCCTCTGCTCCATCCAGAGCTGTACCACTGTCCTTTGTCAAGGTGCCAGTGGATGAATCCAAAAGTCAGAGGTAGTTTATTATGCAGAACCATTTAACTCCTGTTTGTCTCACTTTCTCAAGGACACTTGGTTCTAACAGTAGAACAATCTACTGTGGGTTCTTTAATTTTTTTCTGAAACAAAGAAGCAATTCTTACTGTTTCTCATAGCCTCTCATTTAAAATTATAGGCGGCTTTTAAGAAACTTGATCTCAGCAAATATTTATTAGGCACTTTTCAGATAGGAAGCACTCTGCTAGGTCACAGGGTTAAACAAACTGAGTTTTTCGCCTCGTGGGGTTCCTGTCCACCTGAAAGCAAGCATGGGCGCTCCAATCCTCTTTTCCTGCTGATGGTAGTGACCCTGAGCTATGTCTAAACCATTGATGCTTCTCTGGGTCATAAACTGCTTTGGTAGGAAAGGTGAGGATCTGAATGTGGGCTGCAGTGGGCTGCACTGGGAGAGCTGAGGTACCAGGCCGCCATCATTTTCCAGAGGGGACCCTCAGACGTAGCTGTCTGTGCCTTGGTACACCGTCTCCTCCTACAGCCAATATAAAGGAGCTAAGAGAGACATGGATTATGTGACATCTTGGAAAGGTGGGACAGAGGACACATGGCAATTTTCAGTGTCAGACACTGCACTAGCAGAGTATGGCAGGGTGTCCTGCTGAGTGGGAGGAGGGTATCGGAACAGCCAGTGCTGGAGGGGGAGGTTAGACAAAAAGGATAAAAATGGCCATGACTCAGAATGCTCTGCCTTGTAGGAGCCTAAGGTTCAGGAGAAACCTTTCTTGAGTAGGTTTCAGGCTCCATCCAGTTTCCTTTATCAGAAAAACCAATCTGGCACTCTCAAAGGGATTTAGTAGAAAGCTCCATTTCCTTTGCTCTCACAATGTGACCAACCTGTCTCTCTTGGACTTCCTCTGTACCTTACCCACAGGGACTCTTGCTTTTCTTGCCTTATTCAGTACTTTGTATATTTTATGAATATGAAATGTGAGCAGGTCTTTCTCAGATTCTTTTTTCACCTTTTCTTTCTTTTCCTAAAGTTAAACTACCAAGCCAGAGATCTGCAGTCTGACACTCATGTACTCTTTACACACTTCTTACCAAGGACAGGTATTCCAAGAACCTAGAAGGCCCTAGAGTGTGATTGGGGGCCCAGGGCCTAGCCCACTTGAAAGTGAAGATGGACAGTAAATAGGAATACAAAGACAGATGAACCCAAGTTTAGTGCTTCCAAGGAAACTCCACTCACTACCCTCTTTTGGTCACCCCCTCCCACGATCCTCCCCCACCCACTTCTCCTGGGTATCCCCCTATCCTAGCAGGTCTCTGTGAGGCTAGACACTTCCTCTCCCACTGAGGCCAGACAAGGCAGTCCAGCTAGTAGAACATATCCCACAGACAGGTACCGACTTTTGGGACAGCCCCAACTCCAGCTGTTCAGGGCCCATGTGAAACCCAAGATGCACATCTGCTGCATATGTGTAGGGAGGCCCAGTTCCAGCCCATTTATGTTCTTTGGTTGGTGGTTCAGACTTGTTTAAAGGGCAAAGTGTATGTCTGTATTAAGACTAGAGCTTAGCATCAAAGCTACAGAGGAAGGGTTGCAGAACTCTATGGGAGGACAGGAAGGTTCTATGTCTGTGCTCTCCAGTATGGTGGTCATTAGCCACACGAGCTATGAAATATCTAAATTGTGACTTCTGACACTAAAAGATGGAACTTAAATCTTATCTAAATTTAAGGAGCTCTAGTGGCTATGCTAGAATATGCATGTCTAGACTATTATTAGCATAAATTAATTAGGAAACCTAAGTTTCAAATGCAGTGTTATTTACTAACAATCCTAGCCTTCTTTTACTGCACTTGGATGTGGCAGCTGTTTCTGGAACCCAGTGCCTGCTGTGGCTCAGATGATCTCCAAAGTACCTCCTATGGAAGGGACCTCAATGCAATGGTCCTTATTCTAGCCATAGAAATGGCTGCTCTGATGGTATTTCCTGTACTCTGTAACATGCACAAAATGTAGATACAAATGCAGGGTGTTATCTTTTCAAGTATGTCACTCATGTGACCCTGAATGTTCTCTCAAGCCCAGATGTTCTGACCAGGTTGTGTGTGTGTGTGGGGGGGGGGAGGCACAGTTCCTTCTCCTCCTCTTGTCTGTTCACACTTCCTAAGTTCTAAAGTTACACAAGTACATCACTGTGCCCTCTAACAGGATCACTTTCTTTGTCATATTGATTTCTTTTCTCCTGTGCTTATTTATAAAACATGTTTATCAGTTTAGTTCAGTAGCAAAGAGAAGAAAAACAATAACAAAATGCAAACTATTTGGTTATTTGGTATACACACACACACACACACACACACACACACACACACATTTTGAAGCTTTAAAAGCACCCCTGGGTCAGGCTCTTGAATTCTTTTCCTACTCCTTTTATGTACACTAACATTCTCCTGACATGACCCTAGAAGAAGAGTGTTGTGTCTAGAAGGGAGATTATGAACTATGATGGTAAGGTAACATCTAAAAAGGGATTCTATCTTGATCCTTTCAGCTCAGCCTGAAAGGTTCTGAAAAAAAAAATGGGTCCAGGGGCTTTCATACTGAATCTCTCCAGTTCATAAAGTCATGATTATTAATCAGAACATCATTAAATATTAATTTACTTTTGAGATAAATGTCACTTTAAATTTGGAATCCTGGCTTTTTCTAAATCCAAGGAGGGCATTTTCAGTTGGCTTTATGGAAGCAGTGCAGAGAAAGCTAGTAAAAATCCACTTCTTGAACTCCCCTCTGGCTTGAGTCCGGAGCAGAGCAGCAAAATACTAGACTTTCAGCATAATAAATGATGTGTAGTCCTATGCTAGCCACTACGCGACAGGACTATAGTGGGAGTCTCTGTGGACTTTTTAGTCTAAGTAGCTGTTTTCTTGCTAGAATTTCACAACATTAAGAAGGTAATCCTTAATAGGTAGTAGATACTCAATTAATATCTGTCGAACAAATTAACTAATGAACAATACCTCAAAGAATTTTAAAACTAAGCAGCAGCTAACATTGTGGCTGCCATAAATAAAGCTCTGAGTGGAAAGAGTACCTGGGATTTTATTACTCCTCTTCCCATGGAGCAATGTGCTTAAATCAAAGCAAGAGCTTACAGCCAACTTCAGTGTATTAAGTCCACAATATCATCTGCACCTGTATAGCACACGCCAGAAGCACAGATACTGCTCCATGCTGTGGTCCACTGGATTCTCGACAGCAACAGTGACCTCACCCAGGTCATCTCCTGTGAATGTAATGAACAGTAATAGCTGAGTAATGCACTGCTTCGGAAGGAAGAATGGAAATGAGAAAGGAGTGATGGATAGAAACCAGCATTTTTTATTTATATTTCATGTTCCTTTCCCAGTCTATCACAGAAAAAGTAGAGACAATTGAAGCATGTTGAAGCCAAGATCATCAATAATTTCAGTCAGCTAGCTCAGCATGTTTGTAGGTTCAGCTGTGTATGAATTAGTCACTCTAGTCCTCTTTGACAATTTTTCTAGTTCACGGTTTATATTTATTTGTGAACTAAGGGATTACAAGGCCTAAGTGAATGGTGTAGGTTTGGGAGCCTTGGCTTCTAGCCCTCACTCTGAATAGCTTTGGGGGGATGATTTAAACCCACTGATGTTTCACGTCTAAGTTCTTTGACTTTCTAAACATTTTAACAGTAAGAGAACAAGTTTTCAGATATTCCTTGAGCATAGCAATTGAATATTAGCACTGATGCTGGGGAGAGTGGACACACACCTTATTAACAGAAGGTGGCATTGTGACAGCAGCACAAGGGGCTCTGGCCAGCTGTAACAGCGACCCCCAGAATCAATGAGAGACCTTGTCACAAAAAATAAGGTGGAGGCTAGGCCAAGCTCTACCACCTATTCATTTATCAGATATATTTTATAGTGCTTTTTGGATATTAGAAATCACTCTTCAAAAATAAACCTATACTTAAATGACAAAGACATACTTAGATATTCTTATTCTGAGGAAGCTGGGGAGTTGACAAGTTTCCCAAGAGGAATCTGGAAAGGTTTTACGTTGGGTCTGCCACAGTGGAATAATTTCTACTGAAAATAAAAAAACACCATCTTTTAATAGACTATATTAAATAATATATTATTAACATATTGATTTATTAAACAATTAAATTAGTACATATATTAATAACATTACTAAAATATATTTTACTTATATAATTTTTATTAAAAGTAAAAAATATTTTTAAATAAAAAATATTTTTATTAATTAGTATTAAATATATGTATTTATTAAGTAAATGTATTTTAATAATATATTGTTAATATATTTAATTATTTAACAAATCAATGCATTTAATTCTATTATTTAACATATTTTATTAAAATATGGTGTGTTTTTACTTTCAGTAGAAACTTTTCCACTGTGGCAGTCCCAACTTAAAATTTTTCCAGACTTGGTGGCACACGCCTTTAATCCCAGCACTTGGGAGGCAGAGGCAGGCAGATTTCTGAGTTCGAGGCCAGCCTGATCTACAGAGTGAGTTCCAGGACAGCCAGGGCTACACAGAGAAACCCTGTCTCAAAAAACAAAACAACAACAACAAAAAACAAAAAACAACAACAACAA
>NC_034611.1:2444077-2489259 GCF_900095145.1 Mus pahari | reverse complement strand
TATATATATATATATATATATATATATATATATAGTGTGTGTGTGTGTGTGTGTATCTATGTGTGAAGAGTGATACAAAAGACACTAGATGTCTACCTCTGTCCTATATACAGACACACACACAAAATACATACAGAAACACATAAATACACAGACAAATACAGAGAAATGTAAATTCACAAAATACATAGACACACACAGAGACACATACACACAGACACACTTACATACACACACAGAGACACACATGGAGTCACATACACACACAGAGAGAGAGAGAGAGAGAGAGAGAGAGAGAGAGAGAGAGAGAGAGAGAAACAGAGAGAGAGAGACAGAGAGACAGAAAGACAGAGAGACAGAGAGAGAGACCATCTGGATTTCTACCATTCAGAGAAAATCCTCAACATCCTATAAAGCTGGAAAATGAACTCTGGATTCAGATAATGCTGGGCGTGGGGGATTCCTGCAACCAACATTTACCATTTGTGTCATTTTGTATAGGAAGTTTGCCTTTCTGAAAGTCAATCTGTTAGCAACAATACTAATGCTCATCCCAACACAGGCTAAAACTAAAGGCACCTCACCATCAGAATTAAGTGGAACGAACTCGGGGCTGCAGAGGATGATCACAGAGTATTTGTGAGATGGCAACAATGATAATTATTAGCAAAGTTCACACATCAAATGAAATCATAACTTGGGCTCAGTTTCAGATGCAGCTCCAAGAACATCCCACCTTCTAGGAAATGTAAATTTTCCTTATGGACATTGAAATTTTAAGCTGAAATCAAATCCAAATTAAGTCTCTGAATCTCATTGCCATATCTATTTTACACTCTCATGCTCTCGTGTTGTGAGCCTCAGTGCACGAGGTTTTCTGAGAAGACACAGCATGCTTTAAGGTTTTGTCATCACCAAATCTGGTGTACCAGACTTTCCTTGAGGGGAAATAATGGGGAAAGGCATCATATCACATAAGCATTGCAAGCAGGAAGAACATCCCTGAGTAACCAAGTGCCTCCTCTCAATTTTTTGAGCAATTTCCCTGGGTGTAGACAACAATTCCCTCTTTTACTTTTCTTGCTTTTGAAATTATTTATTTCAAGACTGTATTATCTGGTACAGATCAAATGAACTCAGGACTTCAATCAGTTCATCTGTGGTCCCTAATTTTCCCATCTAGAAAGTCTAGACTATGGAAGGAAAAGTCTAGAAACTGTTGATGGGAATTGTCAGGTTTGTTTTCTAATTCTCTATTGTTTCCATATTTTTTTTAGGTTATGCTAAATTGTTATTGCTGGCAGGAATTAACACCCCAAGGGTCATAGGTGTGAGGAGATCATCCTGTCCATCTGCATTCTATCCTTTCAATTAACTGTTTGTCATTATCGTAGAACCCTAGAGCTTGTACAACAGAGACACCTGACAGTTAGGACAGTTGACAGGAATACGGAATACGTAAACACTACCATATACAGATGATGCTTAAAAATGATGCTTAATGATCTGCCCTGATGCTGAGAATGGACAGAAAATACTATTCACAAGGGACAGAGACACAGTAGTGCTTATACTTCAAGGGTCTCTTCACTTTACTAACTGATGATGAAGAAGAAGAAGGGGGAGGAGGAGGAGGAGGAGGAGGGGGGAGGGGGAGGAGAAGGGGGAAGAGGAAGGAGGAGGAGAAGAAGATAATAATAATAATAATAATAATAATAATAATAATACCACCAAGCATTCTGATGCTTAAATTCTGTCCATTAATATGATTTTCCTTCCATAGTAGAATCAGGGACATACCAACTTTCAATCAGAAAGACAAAAAAAGAGGGCTCAAGGCAAACCAGAGGATGATCAGTTAGAGAGGGGAGAAGAGAAGGGGAATAAAGAAAGGAGAGAGGAGGATGGAGACAGAAGAGGGAGAAAGGGAAGGATAGAAGGGAAGGAGGAAGGAAGGAAGGAAGGAAGGAAGGAAGGAAGGAAGGAAGGAAGGAAGGAAGGAAGGAAGGAAGGAGACAGGAAGATGGAAGGGGGGAGGGAAGGGGACAGAGAGAGAGGGGGGAGAGAGAGGAGAGAGAGAAAGAGAAAGAGAAAGAAGAGAAAGAGAAAGAGAAGAAAGAGAAAGAGAAGAAAGAGAAAGAGAAAGAGAAGAAAGAGAAAGAGAAAGAGGAGAAAGAGAAAGAGGGAGGGAGGCAATCTGCCTGGCTTCTATGACTTTGCTGTTTCCCTAAGAGAGTGTGGAGACACAATATTAGTCCATTGTTAGCTCTTTTGTTGTTGTTGTTGTTGTTGTTGTTGTTATTTGCTGTTGTTGTATCATTGTATCATGCCCGTCTACCATCACTGGATTTAAGTTCCATGATGTAATCAGTGGTCTGAAGCAGAGTGGTTCCTCATAAATATTTGCCGACAGTTGAAGAAGAAAGAACTCTAAATGATCTTCAGAAGGATACAAGAAAAGCATTGTAATAGATAAATCAAATTGATACCTCCCTGAGCCAGGGGTTGTTGCTTTGATATCTTATAAGGGTTTTCCAGGAAGAGAATTGCAAAAGAACAATTCATGCAGGGGGGAGTCATACTGGATTGGAGAAATGGCAGATACTATAAGGTATCTGAAATGAAAGAAAATGACTTTTTTTTATTGTGAATGTGAACCTTCATAGGTCACTAAATTTATTTTTTAATTAGATATTTTCTTCATTTACACTTCAAATGTTATCCCATTTCCTAGTTTCATCTCTGAAAATCCCATATACCCCACCCCTGCTCCTCAACCCACCCACTCCCACTTCCTGGCCCTGGCATTCCCCTATACAGTGGCATATAATCTTTATAAGACCAAGGGCCTCTCCTCCCATTGATATATGACTAGGCCATTCTCTGCTACATATGCAGCTAGAGATACAAGCTCTGGGGGTACTGGTTAGTTCATATTTTTATTCCTCCTATAGGGTTGCAGGCCCGTTCAGCTCCTTGGGTACTTTCTCTAGCTCCTTCATAGGGGACTCTGTGCTCCATCCAATAGATGACTGTGAGCATCCACTTCTGTATTTGCCAGGCACTGGCAGAGCCTCACAGGAAACAGCTTTATCAGGGTCCTGTCAGCAAAATCTTGTTGGCATATGCAATAGTGTCTGGGTTTGGTGGTTGTATATGGGATGGACCCCCAGGTGGGGCAGTCTCTGAATGGTCCTTCCTTCAGTCTCAGCTTTGAACTTTGTCTCTGTAACTCCTTCCATGGGTATTTTGTTCCCAATTTTAAGAAGGAACAAAGTATCCATACTTTTGTCTTCCTTCTTCTTGAGTTTCATGTATTTTGCAAATTGCATCTTGGGTATTCTAAGTTTCTGAGCTAATATTCACTTATCAATGAGTACATATCATGTGTGTTCTTTTGTGATTGGGTTACCTCACTCAGGATTATATCCTCTAGATCCATCCATTTGCCCTAAGAATTTCATAAATTCATTGTTTTTAATAGCTGAGTAGTACTCCTCAACAGAAGAATGGATACAGAAAATGTGATATATTTACACAATGGAGTACTGTTCAGAAAATGACTTTTAAGATAACTAAATACAAAATTTAATGTGATAACCACTGTTGATATAAACTAAAGATACCTGGCTCTAAGAAGTCTTAATATTGGAGAACTGTTGTATACATTTAAGGTGGCCAGAGGGACATAGAATATCAGAGGTAAGTCGATACCTTGAGGAAAGATGAGGGGGGAAGTGCTGTACAGGTGTTTTTGTGGTGGGGAAAGAATGGCATGAGTGCTGGCTCGTTCTGTGTGTCAAGTTGATATAAGCTGGAGTTATCACAGAGGAAATTGAGATCAATGAAAAAATGTAAGGCATTTTCTCAATTAGTGATCAGTTGGTGAGGGCTCAGCCCATTGTGGGTGGTCCCATCCCTGGGCTGGTAGTCCTGCGTTCTATAAGAAAGCAAGCTGAGCAAGCCAGGCGAAGCAATTGAATAAGCAGCACCCCTTCCCAGCCTCTGCATCAGCGCCTGCCTCCAAGTTCCTGCCCTGTGTGAGTTCCAGTCCTGACCTCCTCTGGTGATGAACAGCAGTGTGGAAGTGTGAGCTGTAAACCCTTTCCTTCCCAACTTGCTTCATGGTCATGATGTTTATGCAGGAATACAAACCCTGACTAACTCAGCATGTAAACACAAATGAAAGAAGATTCTAGGACTTTGAGAGAGGTCAATAGGTTGAAAGATGTGTGGGAGAAACAGAGAGCTGAGTAGAGTTGGGTGTTGTGGACTTTGTGCCTTTATTCTGAGAGCTTGGAACCTTGAGAAGCACCTTTGACAAAAAAGAACCCCGAGCTGCTGGGGGCTAGGTCTGAAGTAGGCAGAGTCACTTGGAGAGGTTCCAAACGGAAAAAAGTGGTCATCATAGAGACTGGACTGAGAAGCAGAGGAAAAATTCCCCTCTCTGTTTGGCTACAGTCATTGCCCTTCTTTTAAAAGAACATTAAATAAAATGCAGTTTGTAATTTCTTGCTTCAATATTTTGACATGAGAGTAGCTCTTCAAAACTCTCACTAATAGTTTCAACGGCAAAGCATGGAAGCCTATGATCGGCAGACACTTGTCTCATCAAGGACAGGTCTGGGTTCTAGTTCAGCGCCACAGGGGCCATGTAATGTCAGCTTAGTCATATGACCTAATTAGAGCTCAGAGTTAAAAGTTTTAAAAAAGGGAGCATATCTGAGCTCTCTTCTGACATATCCTTCATTCTCGTCTCCAAACACAGGCATGTATTCAAGCGTGTTGTAATGTCTAAGCCCAGGCATGTATTCAAGTGTGTTGAAGCATGTTGTAATGCTTGTGTTTGAAGGGATAGAAAGAAGGCTTCTTGCTGAAGAGAACTCACTGCTCTTCTAAAGACCTGAGTTCAGTACCCAGCATTCCATGTAGATGACTCACAAAGTGCTGTAATTACGCCCCCAGGGGATCTGATACACTCTGGCTCCAGAGGGCCACATGGACACATACATACACCCACGGAAATACCCCCCCCCAGAAACATACACACACAAAATAAAAAAAAATTCAGAAAAATATAGTTACTTGGGCCTTAAAAGAGCTATAGTCTATGTTATGTGCTGGACTCCGGAAAGTATGGAAAGGAACATATTGTATACTTACTAATAACAGGGCCCAACTGAGACATATTACCTCTGCAAAAAACATATTCCTGAAAGTTTTAGATTCATCATCATATGATTAGAAACTATTTAAGGAGCCTAACATCATGTTCAAATTCTATCCAAATTTCATAAATATTTTTAAATTTGGTTTCATGGAGGCTAATTTGCTTCATGCCAAACATCCAACTGGAGCATGGAATGTAAGCCAGTCGCACCATCCAGACAGAACCCCAGGTTGTAACTGTAGCTTGTGATTTTGCTTTCAAAAGATCTGTGAGGCCCATTGCTTACCATGCCTTCCAGGGCTCTCAGCATCTCTGTTAGTTATTTTCTGTTTTTCTCACCCCCTCTCATCTTTGTTTTTTTCCCCTTTACTCCATCATGACTCTGGAAATACCTTTATAAAAAGAGACATTTGAAATAACACACATCAGGTTACAGAATAAAGGCATGCTCTCCATCACAAGACTAACCTCTCTACTTGAATGGGCAGGGACTACTTTGAAGGTTGAACTTTATGGCGTATATAAAAAATTATGAAAAAACAAGATGGCAGTGATTTGAAAGAGAACAAGGAAGAGTATATGGGAAGGTTCAGGGGTAGCAAAGGAAAGGGGAAATAATTTAATTACTTTATAATCTCAAAAAATAAAAGAAATATTTTTTTAAAGAAGCACTAAAAAGACCATTGGTCTGAAAGTAAGTCTAGAGCCTTTATGCTCTAAATATAGCAAACACACACATAAGTGGTCTAATTCTTTAAATACTTTTGTATTCTAGTGAAGAAAATGGTGTCTAAATAAAATAGTTTATTTATAGATTTGGGGACGTCTGTGTTATTGAAGAATGCTCATATTTCATCTTCTTTAATACCTATCTTTCCCTTCTGACGGCGGCACAGCGCATCCTGTGACCACAGAAGGCAAAGCTTTTGGGATCTATTTGAGTGCATCTAAAAAAAGCATTTCTTGTACCAAGGATAAAAGTTCTAGGTGTTTTTTTAAAACTGAAGAGTAAATAGTTGTGCTAAAACTAAGGGTCATATGACATGAGTGGCCTTTGTTTGCAGAAAAGAGTTGGAACCCTGAGCTCAGACCACAACAGCATCTCAGTCCTTACTGGAGCCTGCCTTGCAGAGAGGATCCAGGCACTTTGGAATTCAGTAGTATTACTGGTTTGCTCAATTTTCTTAGAATTCTTGAAAGGTTCCAGGAGCTCTGCATAAAATGTCTTGACATAAGAAGTTTCATGGATTTTTAAATTGTTAGTTATTTTAAATTTCTTTCACTTTTTCGTTTTAAAAGATTTTAGTAGGGAGTTGATTTTTTTTTTAATGATTTCACTGTCATCTAACAGTTACTGTGTCTTTCTCTCTAGATAGCAACCACAGATAATCTTTGTGGCTTTCTGAGATAGAAAAAAAAAAAACACTACAAAAATCTACTCTTTGGTACATACATTAAATTTTAAGAAGCAGCTGCAGAGCTAGATATGGATCTTCAAGACTTAAAGGTCTCAAAGCTATTTGTTTGCACATACCTGGGGTCATGGAGTAGCCACATACAAGTGAAAGGATGTATCAGTGAACCCTTTAGAGACACTTGCTTTGTGTTTGAAGAATCACACACGTGACTTACCCTGCCTGGTGACACCAAGGAAGTGTCACGTGTATGACATAATGCTAGTATTTTTGAGTCTGCAGGGGGAAAAAAAGAAAAAAAAGAAAACCTCCTCCTGAAACCTGGAGCCTGAAGCTGTAATTACGACGCTACGATCAGAAAGTTGTGTTTTGTCAGCTTTGGCCCTGGACGGGTGGCAGCATAATTCCACACTGCTGCTGGGAGCAGGGTGCAGCTGTGCAAGCTTCAGGGTTTGTTGTTGTTTACTGTTTAAAGAGTCGCTCTCTTCTCAGACTGGTGAGGAGATGCTGAGTCTGGTTGTGCTGGCCGACTGCTCTGCTGTAGGCTTTACATTTAGTCAATTCAGTCAGGACAAAATACCAACTGCCAAAAGAAAATACCCACTGCAATTTCCTACCTGACATTAGTGTATGCCCTCATTTGTAACTGGTCATTTACATAATACATTGATACATTACATAATTTACATACATTTACATAATACAATGATATATTACATACATAAATTCTACAGTTACTTAACACCTATAGTTTAAGTATTGAATCATTGCATTTGATATTTGATTTATATACAAGTTGAATTATATGATTGATTAATTTTATGGGGCAAAATTATTATAATTGGCACAATTTCACATATAAGATTATATGTGAGAAAATGCAGTAGTATGCCCTCTTTCATTACTAAAATTAAAAACGTAAATTTTATAAACACTCTAGAGTGATAAGACACAATTCCTAACCCTGAGGAAATTGACAGATTCATTATTAGAAGTAAAATTAACACAGCAGAAAAGAACGTAGGTTAAAAGTGCAATGTTACAGGATAGAAAATTAACCAAAAACTAAATAAAGTGAAGGAAACTTTTATGATATTCAGAATATAGTCTTGTCTAAGCCATGATAAAAGCTGAAGAGTTCTTAACGTGAAATATACAAACCTCCTTCTATTAGGAAGCTGGAACTGGGAGAAAACGTCTTCATTGATTTGGAGATGGTCTGAGTTTATTCCTATTTAAAGTAAACATGGAGACTGAAGGGAGGATGGAAAGGGCCACAGCAAAAAGAGCAAATGAGTGTTACAGAATGTGAGAGAATCATAGATGAGGAAATGCCATTGTCTGTGGACAAGGAAACCACAGTGCAGTCAGACAGGTCAAATGCAGAAAGCTCTGCCCAAGCAGAAGTGGGTGTTATAGCCCTTGCACACCCTTCTATGGAAAGCAACTTGGGGCAGTCACAGTAGCATGTGTTGGAGGCTGATGCAGGAAGGGCTTCTTGAGATGATATTCAGGAGTCTGAGAGTAGAACGGAAAACACAGTGACAGCTGGTTAGTCAGGGAGAAAGAGTATGAAATATTATCAGGGAGGGGCTTTGGTAACTCAAGAATAAGGCAAGGACTAGGCTCAGTCCCCAACACCTGAAAAATGATATCAGCTTGGTTTGCATATTTTTGTTTCTTTCCAAGTAGGACATGGTATCTTCACCTTGGAGGGGAGGTGATATTAAAAGAAGTTATAAAAACAACTTGGGGAGGTAACGCAAATTAAAAAATAATATTCTCTGGTTTTGTGGTTATTTCCCAGATTGTTGGAATGGAATGACGTCGTGGACATACATATTAGGAAGAGAGCGATGGAATGGAAGCAGGACTATAACTTGTAGGGTGGAGGAGACAGGGGAGAGGAAATCCAAAGGCAAGAGGGGCGATCCATAGGCTTATAGACACAATGGCTCAGTAACTTTTCAAGGTTTGGTTGTCAACGCTGATACTTCCAGAATTATTGGCTTATCTTGAAAGCTTTTTTTGACTCTCTGAACACTGCTCAGGATTCTGTAGCGACTAAAGAACTGATGTCTTTGTTTATCAGAAAATAAGCAGAACGTTCTGCCAAAGGTGAATGATGAAATCGTTCAGTGTGACGTCCTAAGGAAATCAACTCAACAGGGCTCTCGCCCTCATTGCTCTCAGCTCTTGTCACTTTGAACGGAAGGCATTGAATTTCAGTCTGTCTTTTTTTGTGGGATCTGTAATCCACACTGGATTTCTTATAATAGAACATTCTTGATCAGTGAAGAAGACATTTTGAAATCTAAACCTTCTGACCTCCCTTTGCTTTTTGCTGAAATACCCTTTGAAAAGGGAGATTCTGTATGTCATGGGCATGAAACTACTTAAGACAAATGGTATCCTGCTGGTGATGCTGCTGCAGCATTTGGTCTCCGTAATCATGTTACAAGATGACAGGTCTCGCTCTGCCCTTGATCACACGTAGGAAATGTTTCTATCAGACTCAGGTTGAAGTTCTCTCTCTTTATCATAGACCTCATACATAGGGTAGTTAATTAAAGCACTGTTTATCTTAGGCAGATGGCATGATATTCCAAAAAGAGTAGATGCACTTTATGCTTGCTTGCATTTGTGATTGCTGTTCATGGTTGTGGATTGGACATCCCCAGAGGGAGAGAACCTTAGCTGAACAATAGTCTTCGTCAGATTAGCCTATGAGCAGGCCTGCAGGGGGTTTCTTCATCACTGATTGCTGGAGGAGAGCCTACCCCACTGTAGAGAGTGCCACCCTACATTATAAAAGGAAGCTAACTGAACAGGAGCAATGCATACTCATGCATTCAGTTAGTAAGCAGCATGCTTCCATGATTTTTGCTTCAGTACCTACTTCCAGGTTTCTGCTCAGGTCCTTGCCCTGGATTCCCTCAGTGATGGACTATGATGTGGGAGTATAAGCCAAATAAGCCCTTCTTTCCAAGTTGCTTTTGGTTCATGTTTTATCACAGCAACACAGAAGCAAAGTAAAACAGTATCCGAGTTCTAAGCAGTCTGGCCTTACTGCCTGCTGTTCATGTGAAGTGGTCAGACTCTGAGGGTGGGGTTGGTATTAACAGGGTGCATGGGGGCGGGGTTGGTATTAACAGGGTGCATGGGGCGGGGTTGGTATTAACAGGGTGCATGGGGGCGGGGTTGGTATTAACAGGGTGCATGGGGGCGGGGTTGGTATTAACAGGGCGCGTCCAGACGGTAGAGGGACATCTAGGTTCGCCACTGGAAATGCTCTGTCTCTAATATTTTCATGTAATTTTGTGTGATCTTGATGTTGCTGTTCATTCCATATATATATATATATATATATATATATATATATATATATATAAAATATGTGTGTGTGTGTGTCAGTAAGATGCCAAATCCAAATGTGAACACAGATAACAGTGTCAACACAGTGTAGTCAACACAGTGTATACATTATTTGAAGATTCAATTCTCAAAAGAGAAAAAGGATGAGACCATGAGACCCATAAGCCCAGGTCTTAGAAGGCCAAAAGATATACTAGCATTTATTTAAGAAACATGAATATCCTTTTTTTCATTCATTTTCCTTCACTGGTGGAAAATGAAACCTCAGGAAGATCTGTGAATGTTTTTATTTTATTTAGATGTATTTTCTTGGAATGAGGTCTTTACACAGATTAGATATTATTCTGTTTTCTATAAAGGAGGATTTCAAACCCAAACAACTCTAGCAATAATTATAGTCCCTTTTCACTTTGTGAAATGGACATTTTTAAAAATCAGATATGAGGTAGAGGTGTGTGTGTGTGTGTGTGTGTGTGTGTGTGATGTGTGCACTGCATGTATGTGTGTGTGTACTTAAAACAGTCCTATAGTTATAACTCCCAATTCAAATATACTCATTGCTCACGTCTAAAATGCTTCTTATATAGTCTATCAACTGTTTCTTCAGAAGACAAATATATACTCATTTGGCAGGATACTTGGCCTGCAGATGGAGAAATAAATTTAAATTACAGGTGGAGAATCCTAGGTTTGTAGGAACTACCATGCATATTACAAGAAAGTTCTAGTCATAAGGACCTTTGGGATCTAAAAGTTCATCACTTCCATCCCAGCCACTGGGTGTGAAACATGACATTTAACATTAAAAAGGATTCTGTGGGCTGCTCAAAACTCTGTAATCTCCTACCAAAAACACTCAGAAAATATGAACCCCAAAGATTCCTGCTGCTTCAGATGATAATAGAGACCAACAGGGAAAGAACTGACATGTTGTCAGTTCTAAAACAGCGCCCAATGAAAAAGAGATATAAACCAAAAGAAGGCAAACTACTAACATACACTAACATACTACATACGTGTACAGCATGTACCCATGGCTCAATGAGCCCCAAAACTTCACTTATAAATTTTTCTGACTCTTTAATGCCTTATGGAAAACAAGGAATCAACTCAATATTTAAATGCATTAAATCTCTCCACTGTGTAGGAACAGTACTTAGTGACAAGGGCATAAAATAAAGAAGGATGGGCTTGCTCTTGGGAACTTGCAGTATATTATGGGAAGATACTGTGATCATAACATTATGAAAGGCAAGAGATACAGTTTCTTGAACCCAGAGGGATATGTCATATGGAAGACCTTCTGGAGGGGGCAACATCTGGCCCAAGTTTTGAAGGGTAAGATATGGTTGATCAAAGGAAAATGGAAAAGGCAGAGGTCCCACCAGGATCCGCTGTGGATAAGCCAAACGCTGGAGCACTGGGGTGTGCATTATGCAGTTGTTGCAGCACAAAAGTGTAGTCCCCTTTATCCACCTTCATTTTTTATGGTTTTAGTTAACCGCGGTCTAACAAGATCCTAAAATAGTACGTGGAAATTAGCAACTCCTTAGTTTTAAATAACTTTTACTATAGTATATTATTGTAAAAGTCTATTTTATTATTAGCTGTTATTAGTTTATCACTGAACTTAATTTAAAAATTAAAATGCAAAATATGTATATATATTTATATATGAAAATAATAGATGATATAGCTCTCTGTATATGTCTCTCTCTCTCTCTCTCTCTCTCTCTCTCTCTCTCTCTCTCTCACCCTCACACACACACACACACACACACACACACACACACACACATTTTGAAGTTCCCCCACTGTGTCTGGTCTCCAGACAGTATCTTGAATGGAAAGGTAAGGCGGAGAGGACCTGGTAGAACTGACTAAGGTTATGACTAGGTTTCACTTCCAGCAACAAGGGCCTTTGAAGGGTTAAGGTCACAAGGTCAAATGTATATCTTGGTAGAGGAGTTTTATATGTGGTGAGTGGTTTTCAGATGGTCAACATGAGAAGTCGAGACAATTTTAATGGCTACTGGAGTGACACATACAAGGCAGGCTAGGGATCTGGCTCTGTGCCTTGGTCCTGGGGTCTCTGTAATTGCAGAAGATGTGTAAGCAGTTTCTGGGAGATATAAATGGTCAGACCCTGCAGTTGCATGAAGATGCAAGGCTCAGGTGCTCTCAGGCTCTGGGCTGGGTAACTGGGGTAGGTATGACCTTGAGGAAGATCATCCACCAGAACAGGACCTGACTGGATAGTTGGAGGCACAGGCAGTATAACTTGGCCAGGGCTTTCTCTTTGAGGCCTTCATCAGCACCTGCAGTTTTTGAGCAATTCCAGAAAGAGGACTAAGGTGACATAATTGGTCTTTTCACCAATGCACACTCAGCTCCCTCCGTGAACTTCATTATGGTGCTTTCAGTGTCTTATTACTCACAACTTAGGTATGCCATTACAAAATAAATGACCGTTAATAACTTACCTGGTTGTGACAGGCAGTCCTGTGGGAGCAATGTGAATAAGCAAACGTTGTTGCTTTTTTTCCAGCTGATGTGGCGATGCCTGTTCCAGAGGAATCCAGCTTCAGGTGACTTCCTTTCTAAGGACTCTAGCTCTGTGGCTCTGTCCAGTTCAAAATGGCAGAAAAGGCACCCCCTGGCTTGAACAGAAAGACATCCAGGTCAACACTTTCTCTTCCCCCGGAACCTGTGGACATTATCCGAAGCAAAACATGCTCTCGGAGAGTTAAGATCAATGTCGGGGGCCTTAACCACGAAGTCCTGTGGAGAACTCTGGACAGGCTTCCCAGGACACGCCTGGGGAAGCTCCGAGACTGTAACACTCACGAGAGTCTCCTGGAGGTGTGCGATGACTACAACCTTAACGAGAATGAGTATTTTTTCGACCGACATCCTGGAGCCTTTACATCTATTCTAAACTTCTACCGGACAGGGAAGCTCCATATGATGGAAGAAATGTGTGCGCTCTCTTTTGGCCAAGAGCTTGATTATTGGGGCATCGATGAGATCTACCTAGAGTCCTGCTGCCAAGCCAGATACCATCAGAAGAAAGAGCAGATGAACGAAGAACTGAGGAGGGAGGCGGAGACCATGCGTGAGCGTGAGGGTGAGGAGTTTGATAACACCTGCTGCCCGGAGAAAAGGAAGAAACTTTGGGACTTGCTGGAGAAACCTAACTCGTCCGTGGCTGCAAAGGTATGAACGCATGGTGCTGAGTCATCTGTGTAGCCAGAAAGGGTGTAGCTCAGTGAGTGTCATTTTCTTCGCTGCTTTGGTAAAACAGAACAAACCATGGCCTCACAGATAATGTGAAAGTCCTTCCCAGTTTCATAGGTAGGCAGATGTAGTCATTCTTCCTGTGTGATGCCGTAAAATGGTGTTAGTCTGTGGGAATTATTGTCTGTATGGACAGACCTGGATCACAGAGGAGAGCGCTGATTTCCATAAGTTACCACAAGGTGTGGTGGCGTGGCAGAAGAAGCCGTAACTGGGAGTCTTGTAGACATGGACATGAGCATCATCTTTGGTCAAGAAGGTGCTGCAAAAGTAGCAGAAGTGACTACGGCCTGATTCAGTGGTAGTGCGGAGAAGAGAACATAGTCCCGAAAATGGAGGGGGCATATGCTAGAGCAGGGAACCAGGGGCGGTATAAGGCGTGGGTATGCGCGGACACACACACACACACACACACACACACACACACGGAATATTACCATGTCTCAGAGTTTATGAGGTGTTTGCTTAAAATGAAGGCAAATTCAGGTTTTTCTTTGTGCTTGCATAGACAGCCAAATCTGAGTTAGTTTTCTGTCACTGACTTTTATGTTTGATTATAATGCATGATTCTGTTTGTCTAATTTTATCTAGAGTCTCAAGGGTGAACAAAAGACAGATTTCCGTGCCACATATTCAATTATATCTTTCAGTATGAGCAATACATGAAACATCATCAATTGTCCTTGACTGCAGGAGTTCAGTAGCATCTATGGTTCATTCCTGAATGATGACATGGACATCAGAGGAGGTTTTCTGATGATATCTTTATTTCCAAATTTCTTCCCTTTATAAACACTAGTGGCTAAGGAAGTATAATAATAGAACATAGGAGATTTTGACCAGTAGCGAAGATTCTACAGGATCAGGTGCAGCATAAATAATAAAGGCAGCTGATACAGATGACGAATGTGGTGTGATGGTGATGGGTTTATCTGCATGGGTTTCCAGTTGACTTCCATTGGCATTTTACTTTCTGGGCAGGATGGCACTTTAAATAAGAAAAACTGTGTTTCCTTCATACACATTGAGGAAATGTCTTTGCAGCAAATAGACAACCTCAGTAGTTTCTTCTTTTCTTTTATCTTTTTTTTTTGGGGGGGGGAGTGATGGGAGACCTCAGTTTGCTCTTGGTCGTCCTGTGTTTAGGAAGCAGTTTGTCATCCACTGGGCTCAGTTGGGAAGGCTGGTGTTTCCCTGGTGGTAAGTGTTCAGTTACATATTTGAGCTCCTGTTGAAAATATGGAATGGATTTTGAATGTGAGTAAAATAGACTCTAGATTTAAGTGAACATTGTGAAAGTTAAGAATTAACTTTCTACAAAAGACTTTCAGCAACAGAGGAACTAATTATCATTATGCCAAAAGTTCCAGGAAGAGTTTAACCAATTATGAAAAGTTAATCAGGTAAATAAAGAAGACTTGAACTTAATATGATTTATTTGATCATAACATTAGCATATTTCATAGCATAGAAAATATTTCAAATATGTTTTTTTCCTTCTTTAAGATTTTTTTGCTAATGCTAGGATAGGGTCATAACAGTTTTTCAGACAAGGGAGTGTATTTGACTTCTAAAGTTTAGAAGCAGTAACGAGTCCTTTATCTCTAAGTAAATGATACTAATAATGGCTTATTGTAGTATACAATATGATTATTTAAGCTTGCTTTATAGATATGTGCTTATAACAATAAATAAAAACAATAAGTCTTTCACATTTTTATATTGTTATGAATAGCAACTTTGTGTCCACATTATTGATAGGGAGTAACTTTGAAACTGTAAGGACTGTCATAAAGCATTGACATTTATTCCAGTGTCCACATCTTCTCTCTATTTCAGTGGAACTGTTATGGAAATGTTTATGTCTGCTTCTATACTATTTTAATGAAAAGTGTTCCTCTTTCACCTGAGCTTTGAAGCTTTTAACAAGCTCTGCATGATGTTCAATGTAAACTGATGTCTTCTTCCACACTCTTCATGAGCAATAAAACCTGATAGCTTTGTAGATGGATTCTGAGGGATAAGAGTGTGTGAAGAGTGTTGCATGGATTAAGAACACGTAGTTGTGTAACATCTGCAGTGAAGTGACACTCCAGTCCTCATGATGTATTTAGGTTCTGAATATATCAGGATTCCTCATGTGCATGAAATTGTGTTGTGTGAAAGCTTGGGGAATCACTCAGTGTTCTTAGGGGCAGAGCAGGCAGAGCAGGCAGAGCAGGCAGAGCAGGCAGAGCAGGCAGAGCAGGCAGAGGAGCAGGCAGAGCAGGCAGAGGAAGCAGAGGAGGCAGAGGAGGCAGAGCAGGCAGAGCAGGCAGAGGAAGCAGAGGAGCAGGCAGAGCAGGCAGAGCAGGCAGAGGAGCAGGCAGAGCAGGCAGAGGAAGCAGAGGAGGCAGAGGAGGCAGAGGAGGCAGAGGAGGCAGAGGAGCAGGCAGAGCAGTCAGAGGAGGCAGAGGAGGCAGAGGAGCAGGCAGAGCAGGCAGAGCAGGCAGAGGAGCAGGCAGAGCAGGCAGAGGAGCAGGCAGAGCAGGCAGAGCAGGCAGAGCAGGCAGAGGAGCAGGCAGAGCAGGCAGAGCAGGCAGAGCAGGCAGAGCAGGCAGAGCAGGCAGAGCAGGCAGANGCAGAGCAGGCAGAGCAGGCAGAGCAGGCAGAGCAGGCAGAGCAGGCAGAGCAGGCAGAGCAGGCAGAGCAGGCAGCTCTCTTGGGTCTGGTGGGTCCGTCCTTACTTCCTTTCTGCTCCTTGCTGCTTGGCTGCACTCTTGTTCCATGTGCACTGTGCCTTTACAGTTCCCACCTTCCCCAAATTCAAAGATTTATCCTTTTATCTCTAGAATTTCACACCAATGAAAGTGCCAGGGTTTTTTTTCCTCCTTTGATTTTTCTATATTTTCTAATTTATCTGTAATATTTTTTTGTAATAAAGTATAGTTAGGCATGGTGTTACACGGCTATAATCCTAGTTGTTAGGATGAAGAGACAGGAAAATTGCTGGTGGATAAATCAGCCTAGGAAGTATATCTAGTTTCAGGGAAGCCTATGCTACGTTCTGAGACGGAGATTATTTGCCATTACAGCCATACTCCTTGTGAGGCAGGAAAACTTCTGGTCAGATAATTCAAAATAAGTTAAGACATCTTCTTGCTGATATCGACTAATATTCAATAATTGAGTAGCAATTACTCAGCCGTGGTGTGTGCACGCACTACGATGCACATTCTCACTCCTGACTGGCTATACTTTATACGCGGGTAAGATCCTGGCAGTAACAGTTTGAATCTTAGGGAACAGGTTCTCCATTGTCACCTAATGAGCAACTTTACCATTTAAGTCTCAGATGTATTAGAACAACAAAGACAGAGAGGGCATAAGAACAATGTCTCCTTGAATTGTCTATGTTTGACAAATTAGCTTGTATATGTATGCATAGATACAGTGAACCATCATTACAGTTTTCATAAAATATGGAAGGTATTGTAGAAACAGTCTCTCTGGGCCCCAGGCATGGTTCAGTGCTAAGCACTGGTCAGACATGGGTGTCTGATTTTAACACCACAGCTGAAGGGAAATGCCTTTGTCAGTTCTTGATGGTATGTTATGACCTATGGTCTGGTATTGCAGCCTAAGTTTATGTTTGTTAGATGGATTTTATCTTTTTTCAATCCTGTCACTTTATCTTAGTACCTATATTTACCTTCATGTTGAGAAACTGTATGGAGTTAAAATTATATGCTGCTTGCAAATGTTGGAGTCCAGCCTCGTGGGCCTGTAAAATGACTGGGACACCTGTCTGAATACATGCGACAGGAGATTACTGGCTCTGCTATCCTTTCATATGGCTGTGGAAGGCCAAGGGCCAGGATTAACCCAATGCCAGTTTACTGGGCAGTAGCTTGGAATTAGATTTGAGCCTGTAACTCTTCCAGGCTGGAGCCATTTAGTCTTTTTTCAGATTCAGAGCATTTTTCTCTCTTTATTTGACCTTTTCCAAGGGAGCTACAATAGCTATTTCCTATAAATATCCCTGACAGGGACTTAAATCTAAGAGATGTTTTGAAGCTTTGAGGGAAAGTGGGTGCTGTCTCCTGTAGAGCCCCCAGGCTTGAGCTGGAGAACAGAGACACACAGGTGCCTACATTCTGAAGTAGAGTCCTCACTGGATACCACACAAGGCCACACTCTGAATGTCTGAAAACAGCCATGAACTAAGGACATCAGCTCAGCGTCCAGCCTGCCCAGAGACTACGGCATAGCCTCAGCCTGCACATAGCTGGAAATGGCTGCAGACCAGTGCCTGCAGTGGGCTCAGCTCAGACTGAGGCCACATAGGGAAAATGAGCTTGAGGCAGCCCCGAACTGATAAGAGCAAGATGCAGAAATGCTTTTTTCTATTCAATGGAACCAGACACGGAGAGCCACCCAGCAGCTTGTCAGACATGGCATGGAGTCAAGGGTAGGTCCTAGATCTTGTCTGAATCCTGTTGAGTCCCATCATTTGCATAACTACCCACCTCATACACTTTCCCTACTACTGTTGAGATTGTCTTTCTTCCCCTTTCCCTCCTCACCCTTCAGGTCCTGCTCCCGACCCCCACCCTTCCCACCCTCCTAGTCCCCTATTAGTCTTCCCTCTCCTTCTTCCTCCTCTTCCTGTGTCCTTCATCAGCAGCCTCATTTTCATGACGGATTCTTTATCCTCCTCCACACTCACCTTCCTCCTCCTCCTCCCTCATATCCACTCATTTCTTCTTTCCTTAGCAAATGGTTGTATAGCTTAAGGAAAGTGGGAGCGATGAACTGGGAAAATGCTTTTCAACATGTTTTTATTAATAACCACCTGAAGAGAAAAGATAAATTTTCCCCAAGGAAAAGGAAGAAACCAAATGACAAAGAATTAGATGGAGTAACACTTTTGAGATAGAATGGAGCTCAAACTACTACAAATGGTCATTTTGTCTAGGTCTCCTCAGGCTTTCCCTTTAGTGTCCCCCTCTACCCCCTTGCAAGGGTTATTGTTTCCACTGAAGTTGCAGGACCCCTGGAAAAGGAGATGATACTGAGCCCCTGTCTTTGACCTCTTCTCTCCATCCTGTGCATGGCCATCATGGCTAGCAGGGCCCAGCACAGTACCTAAAGCAATCCTGGACCTCCTACTCCTTGGATACCCAGGGTCAATGTCCAGAGCTTTCCACCATTGGGTTACTCTGTATGCAATAATTCCTTTAAAAACATACCATCCCGAGCCAGGCGTGGTGGCACACGCCTTTAATCCCAGCAATCGGCGATTAGAGCACATGACTTTAATCCCAGCGATCGGGAGGCAGAGGCAGGTGGATTTCTGAGTTCAAGGCCAGCCTGGTCTACAGAGCGAGTTCCAGGACAGCCAGGGCTACACAGAGAAACCCTGTCTCGAAAAACAAAAAACAAACAAACAAACAAAAAAGTCCCTTATACCACTGTATTATTGTGTGGTCCTTTTTTGTTTGTTTGTTTGTTTTTGTTTTTGTTTTTTGAGACAGGGTTTCTCTGTATAGACCTGGCTGTCCTGGAACTCGCTCTGTAGACCAGGCTGGCTTCCAACTCAGAAATGCGCCTGCCTCTGCCTCCCAAGTGCTGGGATTAAAGGCATGCGCCACCACTGCCAGGCTAGTGTGTGGTCCTTTAAAGTCATGGAAATAGTAAAGGAAAATACATCAAAAGCAACAAACCCCCCTTTGAGCTTATCAAAGAGAAAGAATATATAGCATTCTCATTCTTTTTAGAGTATGTTGATCAATTATTCTAATGCTTTGAATGAAAAGGGTACTAGAAGAGAGCCATAGGTGATTTCTGTTCAGTTCAAGAACTGTCCGATGTTGACTCGTAGGTGTCTATACAGAGCCAAGCTCTGCCTATGATACTCTCCATTTAACTGTGTGATGCTTCCCCTGTGATCAAAGCTCAGTGACAATAACTATTTGCACAATGAATGGACTCATGTGAGATGACTGATACAATGTGAGCTCACACAGAAATCTGCCTGTATCCATGCATGTTTGTGATGTATGCTGGTCTGTAATTCAGTGTGAGCCGACACACGGAGAAGTCTGCCTGCACTCATGCATGTGTGAGACATGTGCTGGTCTGTAAGACGTGTGCTGGTCTGTAAGACGGGCTTACCTAGGATTGACAGTTGGCTAAGCACCACACCAGTGGCTTGCTTTGATGTGCCTCAGTTTCCTTTCTCCATGTCTTTCTGAATCCACATCTCTCCTTTCCTGTCTTCATTCATAGTGTTCAAATAAAGCCAGTCTGCGTTCTTTGCTACCACAGTGTAAGAGTTCAATGGTGCCAACAGAAGATGGAGATGTACACATGGCCAGGATGTGGAGGTGAAACTTGGAGGGTGATGCTTTTATTAAAAACAGATAGACTAACATATCTGGTTTGGCTTAGAAAAGAGACAGTTATACTGACTTATAATATAATATAGATATAGAAGTTAATTGACCTAGACCTGAACATGGGAAAATGTGATTTTGAATGTCACTGGTTTGTCCCTTTTAATGATCCACTTACTCATTGTAGGAAGAACTTACCCTCTGGCTTTAGTAAATATTTCTTAAGGACCCAAAAGAAGAATCATTCTTAATGGAGACACCATCTATGTGCAGGCTTGAACTGATTTTTTCTGATAAAACATGCTTTCAAAAATAATTAATGAAGTCAATTCTAGAATTATTACTTGAATGAAAAGTCTATCCCAATGAACTCATAACTCTATAGAAGTGAAACAGCTGACAAAGTATAATTTATAAGGTAGAATGTTATTTAGAGTATTGGTTTAGCATTAGTGATTTCACTTCATTGGAGAGTAAATGCAGAGTCCCTTGACAGTCAACAGTTTTCATGTGCTGAGTCATTAATTTGAACTATATGTAATGTAAATTGAGCTTGAGCACCCCGTGAGCAAGCAAAGCAGCTGGCCTCACAGTTTAAGCTGGTTTGGGGTTTTCTCCTCCTAGTATAGATTAAATATATGTTTAATATTATATATGATAGGAACAATTATATAGAGATTTATAAATATCTCATGGTATATTTATCATTAGGAATAGTCTAGAAAGCCATAGTAACATGCTTGCAATCCTAGAACTTGAGAGATTGAGGAAAGATTACCCAGGCTCCATAATGAGATAGTGCTTCAAAATAAAGAAATCAGCATTAAGTTGGATACACTTGCACTCTAGGTAGTCCAAGGTATGGCAGGGGCTTTTTCACACGCAGTCAGCCTTGAAATTACTCTTGCTTACCAGCAGCCTGAAATGCAGAGATGCCCGTAGGTCTCAACACCATGCATGCTCATACAGCATGTGGGCCTTGGAAATGAGCTGCACTTCCTCTATCCATCAGCAACATATACCACTTCCTCCTTCTTTCTCATTCCCTATGTCTCCTGAGCTATAGCTGAAGGAGGTTTTTTTTATCTTAAAATCAGAATTTAAGGACATGAGGGGATCTTCTGTGAATGCCGTGCTACCCCAACTTCAGACATAACATTCTAGAATGAAGGCAGCAGTTGGTCATCGGTGGACAGAGAACTACAGTGATGAACAGAGATGGATTGTGGGAATGAGGAAGAGGAAGATGTTTGCTTTCCTCTCGCTGACAATTATCCAGTAGGCACTAAGATCTGGCATCCTAATCATCCCATACTTGGCACCAATGTACTGTTCATATTTGACCATGTATGTTTCTATATTTAAGTTGACTTCTTATAAAATACATAAATGAAGTGGATGTTCCTTGCCCTCTTTCTCTTATAGTTTCTCTTTTAGTTTCTATTACCCCAAAGCAAAGAAGGTCATTTGGACATCCCCATGGCACATCATTGAAGTAGATACATCTATCTCCACGTGCATATACTCTGCCTCTTCTCCATTCAAACATGTCATGGTATGAAGAACTCCCCTGCAGGGAAATGCGGTGAACTGGGACATCTATTCATTGATTTAGTGTGGATTTGACTTTGTCATCCAAATGAAAGATTTGGCCGTTCAGAACATGACCTCCTGTGATAATCTGATCGAGCATGAAAATCAAGGAAGAGTGCTCCAATGTCCAAGAATAGAAAGATGAAGTGTTTTTATTAGTCTCCCGGGATCTTGTTTCAGGGTGTTAGAGGTCATTCTTACCCTGAGTGTCACCATTTAACTTGTATCCCATTGAGTCACTATTGATGCAACCACAAGTGTTGAATGACACTCTAAATAGATGTCACTCAAGCCTATACCACAGCAGTGCATACCAAGGACAACCAAGTGATCTTAGCGCAGCATCCTTTCCTGCATCCTACCTCAAGATATTTGCATACAAGAGGAAGGACTTCTGACCACTGCTATAACTAAATCAATATAAAACCTGGAGTACAGCTATGGATATTGAACCACAGTTGTCCTAGCTGGTGACATCCAACCTACGTCCTCAACTGAATTTTCAGTTAGGAACTTCTTTTTTAATATTGAAATTTAGCTTACATTTCCAAGTTCATTCTTCTCTCCCTTTACAGAGTTGTCTGGGGTTGTCTGACTTGAGCTTCAGTGTCAGACGAGTGTGTGGTTCCAACCAGAATTTGACTGGATTAAGAAGTAAATCAGTGCCACTTTCTATGCTGCAGCGCAGCACTGTGACCAGGTTGGTGACCAGGTTGGTGACCAGGTTGGTGACCAGGTTTGACTGATTGGCTTCATTCACACAGTGACCGGGAGCTTTGCTTTGTGAAGCCAGCAGAGAGTCTGCATGGTACCTTTGAGGTGAGGAATCCATTACATTTCATCACATGTTTTGGTTTACAAGCAGACAGACTTCAGTAAGTAATGTTGCTTTTCAATGGTACCACACATGGGGTGAACTGCATACACAAAGCAAGAAGATAAGACAAAGTAGGCTAGAGAGCAGGAAACCACGCACTTGCCATTTCACATTTGCTCTCTAAAAAGCCAATTCATTTTGTTGTGCTTTTTAAATTAATTCTGCAGGTGTAAAAATTATTGTATTACATAAGTAAAGTAATTGCATTATGAGTAACATTACAATTGAGAACAAAAATCTGCTCTTTTAGCACTGGTCCTTATTTTTCAATCTCTAGCACAGGAGCCATTACAAATATTTCAAACCCCACAGAATGTTTATAATTAGTCATCACACACATCTTCTCCTTCCCTAAACTCAGAGAACTGCTTGGATGGGCATATGTTAACAATGTAGCAGGTACATTAATGTTCCCCAAAGGAAAAAGAATGCTTTGATTTCTTTTCTGTACTTTAAAATGAATGAGTTTGAAGATGGGGTAACAAGTCTGGACTGTTTATGAGCCACTCTGACCTGCCTGTCAGCGGGGCCTCTGGGCCTCTTCCAGCGTAGAAGATGTTGGCCAAGGCACCTTATTGCCACAGCCGAAGATTTGGAATATATCTTAATGTTTTATTTCAATATATCCTTAAGTAAAAATAGACCTGAATTATTTCCTCAGACTTGTGTTTTCTCTCTGCGTGAGTAGGCTCACCTCATCTCTACTCTTCTTTAAGAATATCTTCCAAATAAAAGGAAATCTGTTCCTCATCCTTGTCTATATACAGCTCTTCAACCCTGAACCCTAGGGCCTTCCTCTTCTGAGACTCTTTAACTTAATATGTGTGCTATTAAACGAATTACTGCTTTTCCATCTCATTTCTTTGGCTCTTGTTGGATTTGTGTTTATACTTGTTTCTTCTTTGATCATTTTATGTGAAGGCATTTCATCAAATTTCATGACATGGAACATAATATAAATTAAGGAAAGTAGATGAGCTCCCAGATCCGGGCCCTTTGTCCTCAGTCTGTAAGGCAGACAGAGTCTAACAGGAGGCGGGGGGGGGGGGGTCCCCTCATGGTTTCATTGAAACCAGAATCTAGATAGTTCTTTCCCGGTTTCTTTGAGAGAAACAGGTTCATTCACAAACTCACTTAGTGCAAGGAAAGTGCCTCACCTTCTCCTGCCTGTGGCTGCTGCTCTTTCCCTAGAGCCTTCTGTTTGGAGCAGAAATCTAACTTGGGGGAGGTTGCAGTCAGCTCGCACATGATTCCTGAAGCTGTATTAGGTTCTCTTAGAAACATCCTCTCTGGGGTATACAGCTTTGTGACACCCATCAGCACAGAGGCTCATATTTCATGTTCTAAGACTTGTTCCTTTCTCACAATTCCATTCACCTTATACCCTGGGGAAACATAATCTAATTCCTGCATCAAAGACCTTACACAGAGCCAGGCCATGATTCCCGTTTGCTTCCAAATCAGCCGTGGAAAGCCATTTTCTGAAAAGGGCCAGGGAGTCAATGTTTTCAGTTTTGGGGGGTCAGAAGTCTCCACTGTATAGGTGTACAGGGAGAGCAACTGGAAGCCATGGAAAACAGTGGTTTTCAATAAAACTTGATTCTCCAGGTAGAGTTACCACTGGGGCACATTGGACCATTTTACTTTGTGCCAGGACTATGAGCAGACATTACTGATTCCATTTGCAGATTGGAGCTTCTTCCTGCTCAGGTATAACTACCATGTTTTTCACTGTTGGCCTAGATCCCTGCCACTCCTTCTAAGTCCCAGGGGATATTGATTCCTGACTTAAAAGCATCTTGTTAAATGTCCTTTAGAAATGCAACCAATCTTGTGTCCCACCCTAAATGCCCTGCATCTTGAAATCACTTAGAGTGTGGATAATACCTGAGCCTGTTTCCTATGCCCCCACTGAATGTGCACTTTCTTCCTGGTCGAGGTCTTTACCATTACTTACCTGATACATGTCTACACCGTGGGGCCACTAGATACGCTTCTCTAGTTCAGGCTTTGCTCGCTTCAGTTAGTGAGGACTCACTAACCCACTCTCCCACATTGTCACACCCTTACCAATTCCAACCTACCCTCTACCTGACCAACACAATTCCTGTTTAGACATGTATGTGATGGATCGTTCCTGACCCACAATTCTCACCGACTTCTCACTGGCCAAAGTCTAGGTCCCCATCCCTATCAGCTTCCTGCCTTCCCGTAATTCCCATGCAGGGCTCTAACATGCTGACCTGTTGAGAGGGAATTTCCTGTAACTCCCATGCAGGGCTCTAACATGCTGATCTGTTGAGAGGGAGTTTTCTACCCCTCTGCAGGCAGTAATCCCACATGACTGCATCTATCCATGTGCGACAACAGTTTTCTAACTTGTTCAAGGGTGTCTGAGGCTTTATTGAAGCCACACTTGCACACACAAGGTACTTCAATGCCTCTGTGACCACCCATGGGTCTTTGACCTAGAACATTCTCTCTTCCCTTCTGTTCTTTTTGCCTCAGCTCATATACAAAACTTCTGTGACTTACATATCACACTCCTGTTTTCTCCAAGTTCTCCAGTCTCATAGCCTGGAAATTCTGCCCATATCCTGCTCCTCTTTACAGATACCCAGTGTGGTCTCTGAGGGACCAAACCATCTCTTACTTTTAGTTGCTGACAACTTGCACTTTTCTGACTCAGTATAAAAAGTTCTCATTTCCTGCCACCAAATGGTACTGAAAACAATGCTCAGAAATAGTCCATGTTGATTAAACAACACAGACAGATGTCGAGTAGCTCATCCTAATAATCAGACCTGGCTGTTGCTGGGTATTGGTTTTAACAGTCTTAAAAAGTTGGATATTTTATCAGCTTTAAATGGCTTTAAATATTTTAACTTAAGAGCCACAGATGTGAATTTTGTGTTTTTGTGATTCTCCCTTCAGAAGAGCAGTGGAGGTTTCTCTATGCAGAGGAGCTCCTGTGGAGGCAGGAGGCAGGTGCTTCAGACAGGCAGCTTTGGGCATGTGTCTTGGCAGGGCTGCTCATTTTGCTATCTGCACCACAGATTCTTGTCCCAGGCACAGGGTAGCCACTTACTCAGAATGTGTGCCAGGAGGGCTTGTTCCGACACTAGGCATGGATCCTTTCATACTCCTAAAGGATGGGCACATCATCTTGTTACATACATTCAGCTTGTCTTTGGATGACTTTGGGCCCAAGGGATGTTTGTGAAATAGATTCATCATGTACTAGTTACAACTCTCTGTGAGTTCAACAAGACACGCACTCATGTACACAGTGCAGGGTGTGGACAGCAAGGGGCAGTGGAAGTCAAGGCAGCTGGTCCTCTGATACCCAGGAAAGCTTCTCAGGGTACGGAGAGTCTGGAAACCAGCCTGCTTTGAAGGACTTGTACTTCTCAAAGGCACAGACTGTTTTTCATCAGGATATTGTCTCTCTGATGTATCCTGTGGTTAGTTCAGAGCTGCAAGTGAGAAAGAAGAGAGACAGTCCAGGGCTATGCAGAGACCCGCCCGGAAAGGGGTCTTCGTTATCAATAAGACACAAAAAAGGACTCACATGGGGGCATTGTAGAGAAATGTTAAAGAAAATAGGGTTCAAAATAATAATTTTGATGATATACTAATAAAATGGAGGATATTACCTATATAAGTGAAATCATTTTTTTAATAATCAAAAATGTTTTCTGGAAATGCCTTGATTGAGATTTTGTAATAGAAAAAAATGGGATTTGTCTGTTTGTTTCAAAAATACTTGTAATCTTCATACTATTTACCTAGCAAATATGCCCAGACAATATTCTGATATTTTAGGTTCTACTCATGGGATTTCCTGATTTACTTTTGTATAAAGAGGTTTATTCATCATCTTTTAATATTCTGTTACATATGAATTGATTTTATCTTGTTTCCATTTAACACACCACAGAAAGATTTTTTTCAATGAATAGGTCTTCTACAAACATAATCGCATAGCTGCACACAGTGAAAATTTTCATATGTTAAATCTTGTGACCCCATCATATCTATTTATGGTTTTACTACCATCGTATTGTAACTTAGTCCTCTCGTATTCTGTTATAGAAGGGAAGACAGTAAGCCACCAAGTTACAACTTTTGTCACTGTGAACAGAACAAAAGAAAAGTCATATTTGAAGAGATTCTAGGATTTTATGGTAGAGCAACTTGCTAGACCTAGAATCACCAGAATCATTCACTATACAAGCACAAATTAGAGCACATGCCATATTGTATGGTACTTAGAGTTTCGAGAAGGGATCTAGCTATGCAGATTTTACTAGGCACAGTAGACTTTCTGAACCAGGGAGTAAAGTGGGAGGGATAGAAGAATGTCTGAAGAAGAGGGAGAGAGAGTAAATGTAAAGGAACCAGGAAGGCACAGCAGAACTGTCTGCATGCTGGACTAAGAGGAGTAAGGTAGTGGAAGGCTCAACAGAGCTCTGCCTTGCTCGCCCCAGGACACCAAGGGCCTGCGCTGCTCATCAGTGGATAGGCTTCTCTTTGTAAATGGTGCTGGAGGTTCTGAGGGGTGGTACAGTGGTAGATCTACCTGTCAGGGGCTAGTCACCTGGAATGGATGACTGACTGAGACCCTTCATCCACTTAGACAGTTTGCATTGCCTCAGAATCTTGGCATATAGGGAACAAGGAGAGAAAGTAGTGAATACAGTTATTATAAAGAACAAATTAACTGCTTAGCAGAGTCCTCAGTATGCATGCACACCTAGAACGTACGTTATAATCACTATTACTCAAAATAATTATCACAAAAATATTTTCGTTTAAATGTTTAGGATTTCTGTTACAATACGGTGACTTATTTTTTAAGAGTGTGAAGGACAAAGTCTGTGCACAGATAGTAAACTATTTTTCTCATATTTTAGAACTAAATCCTTTAAGAACAACTACTTGAATTTTATTAATTTGTCTAAGTTTTTTTTTTTTGAAAATGATACATCAGATGAGTGGAAACTGTAATATAAATTAAAATTTGAATCTTAAAGGTCCTCTGCTTTGGGTGTCGCAAATGGGTTCTATTATTGAATAAAAAGACCAAAAAAGAAAGAGAAAGAAAGAGGAGAGAGAGAGAGAGAGAGAGAGAGAGAGAGAGAGAGAGAGAGAGAGAGAGAGAACTCTTGCCGTCTAGCACTTATATCCAGCTGAACCTAGCTGTCCCCTTTCCAGAGGGCCACTGTCGTGCTAATCATTGACACTGGTGCAGCTGCTCTCAGCTGAGTGGCTGTTACTGTTCTGCTCTTGCTCACAAGCAGTGACTTTGTTCTGGGACAGGGAAGCAATCAGTCTGTCAAGTTGCACTTTCTGGTTGGACTCACTGGTTCATCTTTCTTATCTAAGTACCTGTGGGCAGAGTATGAAATTAAACACAGAACATTGACCTTCTGAACTCTGATGCATTAACAATAATATATTTTATTAAAAATGATTGTTAGTCTCTGTCTTAAAATTGTCCATGCTACATTTCAAAACTCCCAAGTTTGTTCAAAACCTCTACAGCAACTAGGGAGTCATTTTCTAACTTTAAGATTGAGATGGGAACAAGCCATGTTATTTCTTCCCAATGTGTACATTTATTTAAATAAAAGTTGACTCCTTAAAACATCACATTTTTGTTTGTATTAGCATGTAATAAATCATCTTCTTGATTAAGAGCATACATTAGTAGGTCTCATTTCCTCAAATTATCGAAGGCAGCCTACAGAGGTTGGCATCATCCAATAACAATCAACAACTGAGTTGTGGACAGAGAAACAGAGATTGGATAAAGTAAATCAACAGGGGACAGTCAGAGAGACACACTAGATAACTGATGCCCTCTGCTCTTTCTGAAGTATATTAGATCAACCTATTGTCCCTCTAAAATATTCAAGATTTGATAGGCAGAGGTAAATAGTAATTATAGGTGGATTGGGTACATAGATACATAGATAAATCATAACTAACATAGATACATGACAAATACATAGGTAGGTAGATAGATAGACAGACGGACAGACAGACAGACAGACAGATAGATAGATATGGAAAGACAGATAGAATATGAAGTATATAGTAGATAGATGATAGAACGTAGATGATTGCTTGAACATAGATAACTAAGGGAAGACTGACTGAAAGTTAATGATAGATGACAGATAATTGACAGGTGGATAATGATAGATCAATAGATGATAGGTACAAGATAGATGGAAGATAGATTTAAGATATATGATATACATTAGATGTCACATACATACATACAAACATACATACATACACACATACATACAAAATGCTGGTAGCAAAACAAAGAGAAAATTAGAGAGAATGACATAAAATTTTATAACATAGAGTCTCCTCTTGTTTAACTGTTCAGGCAAACCTTACTGTTTTTGTCTAAGTAAAGATCGTTGACAAGAAATGTGTAACATTCATCTTCACATACCATTTACCTATTGGGTAGTACTGCTGGTGGTCTGTCTTGGGGAAAATAGGCAGAACTAACTCACCACCACCACCACCACCACCACCACCACCACCACCACCATCACCACGACAGGGATACTGCATAGTCAGCACATTCTTCATATCTGTTGTTTCACATCCACGGTTCAACCAACCATAGATAAGGAATATTGTGGGGGAGTGACAAGCTTTACATTTGTCTTTATATTTTCTTTACAGGGAGACCAATTATCTACATAGTTATTCATATTATTACAAGTAATATAGAGCAGGTGCACAAGGAATGTATGTATGTTATATACAAATACCACCACATGTTATTTGAACACTGCTATGAGAACTTGAACTTCTCTGGACATCGGTGTTTGCAGGGCATCCTGGATCCAAGTGCTCAGAACATGATGGGACAACTGACTGCTTAGTACAATGGATGGAGATGATGAGGTGTGGGAAATCGAACAAGAACCAGGACAGTGAGTGTTTCATGGCTAGTAGTTCCAACTGAAATAGGTTTCCAGTGAAGATGTCACTGGAAAGACTACACTAAACCAGAGTTCTGAAGTGACCCTCTCTGGCTTCTATGGTTCCTAGCGTGGATGATTTGTTCTTACTTCAGGAAATATTTGGGAACAACAGAAGCTTCGTGTTTTCCACTTTTAGGTGCTAGGTCATTGGCTAGGTGGAAATCAGAATGTGGTCACACATCTCATAGAAGAGCCCCTCATGGCACAGTGTTTTCTAGATGACCTGACTCTAGCCTGACTCTGGTCTCTAGGAGGCTGCTGGGGGTTGAGCCTGGGAAGCAGAGGAGTTAAGCTCTGACCCTTCACAAGAGTCCAGATGTGGGGTACTGGAAACCCTCATCTATGAATTTGCCCTTTTCCAAAGCTCTGAGGTTGGGGAGCTATGAGTGGGTTCTGAGCAGAAGAGGGCTGGTGCCCTCTGAGACAGTCTCACTGAAGCTCCCATGATGGAAATCAGTGCTAGTGAGGAGAAAGTTTGGAGGTGGAGTCTCTGTAACCGTTCTGGAGAGTATAATACATCACCAACTGATGAATCATGGTGGTCTGGAAGAGTATTTAAGCAGAACAAAAATCATTCAGGCAATTTATCCCTAGCTGTTCATTTAATTGAATTAATTTATTTAACTAAGTTCATTTATATTATAGGAGAAAATGACCACTGTCCAAAATTGGGTTTTAATAGTTACAACAATATAATGTCTCAACACAGAAGCAAAACAAATACATATACAAGCTTAGAAATGCCAGTAATGGTCTGTTTTTCTTCACCAACATCTATGAACATTTTTTAAAAGCCCTTTCACTCTATAAACTAGATTTGATAGCTAATTACAGTAGCTCCATATGAAACTTTAGTGGGATCATATTGACCATTAAATATAAAATTCCATATTTTTTTTACTTTTTTGAGATTTTATTTAAATTACATTTCTCCATTTGCCTTCTTTCATCCAAACCCTTCCTTGTTTCCCTTCAAATTCATGCTTTTGGTTTTTTGTTTGTTTGTTTGTTTGTTTTTATTTTCAGAGCTGATCACTTGGCACAGGGCAGCCAATTGGTGTGCTCCTTCCTTGTGTAACCACATCTCACTCGCAGATTTACTCAGTTGCCCATAGTTCAAAGAAACTTTTAGAAGAAACAAAACTACATAGCTCAGAAAACCCAGATACCTTTGAGGGAGCATCTAAAGAGGACCATAGTAAGCTAATTAAAGGAGACAGATATATAACTATAAAAACTTTAAAGGGCAAATTTTACCCAGATAAACATGGAATTCCAAGAAAGCAAGAAACTCCCATCAAGACAGTGCCCACATCTGTAACTGACTGTGATACTCAGGGAGTCATGGGGCCCATACGACTGTAGGCCTTTTCTTACCTTAGTGCTGCTCTATGAATACTTTTTTATTTTACTGTTGTTCAAATATGTATGTGAAAAGGTCTTCCCTCCATTTAAGTCAGCCATCCTTAAATTAATGACTTAAGGAGAGAGGACATAGATGGAAATAGAGATAGAGATAGACAAAGGTTCATTCGTGACAACATAAGCTACTTCAAGAACAAGGACAGGAAGTGTCCCTTTGTAAAGTCACAAATGTCTTTGCACCTGTTATCCACTGAGTGAGTGAAATGGTGCGATTTTATTTCAGGAGAAGACCTGGTTTATGCATTTGTGTTTATGATCATGTGAGGCACATTTTGCTTTGTGGTAACTTGATTTTGACAGAAACTGCCATTTAGAGCCCAGTTGTAGAATACCTGTCGATTGTGAAGAGAAATCCTTTCCTCTTTCCTTGTCCCCATCTCTCCTGGCTCCTCTGGATTCCTACAAAACATTTACATGGAACCCTTGCTACATCATGGCTACACCTCAACAGCACCCCCCACTCACCTGCTTCCAGCTCATTTGCTCTAGTGTGAAGTAGTTACACTCTTGAGTCTTGCTGATGAGTGAATGTGTTAGCTGTGTCCCCTGGGCGACTGTGAGTGCTAGATAAGATGGTGTGCTGTCATTACTACTATCAGTTTTAGTGACACAGTGTGGTGTGACCTGTGAAAGCAGTTCCTTGGGAATATGCAAAAAATGCGAAGTCATTCTCTAAGAACTGTCTGTAATGCTATCAGTAAGTACAGTCTGATTCTACGAAATAGAATGTGGGGCTGGAGAGATGGTCCAGTGGTCAGGGGTACTTGCTGCCTCCCAGGAGACCTGGTGGTTCCCAGAACCCCCCTGGAACAGCTATGTGCCTGTAACTGCAGCTGCAGGGGATCTGGCGCCCTCCTCTGGCCTCTGTGGGCACTAGAATATATACATAAAGAATCACCGGAAAAATATTTTAAAATTATTGTTTTTTTTTTTTTTTTAATGAGGCATGTACCTGCTTCGTATATTTTTCTCCCTTGAATTAGATCTTAACGGGGGGGGGGAGGAGTTTCTATGAATTTCTTATTTTTCCTTCCCTCTAATGCTAGGGCTGCTGTCCCGATCTGTTACAAAGAATTACAAGAATTACGCGTACACACTTCATAAATGCCTTCATTTTGCTGTTTGATTTAGTGTAGAAATTATACATCAATGGTTACAAGAAAGAAATTTTATATCAAAATTATTATGAAAAAACATGATTATTTTATTTATGTATTTATTTTACTTATTTTTGTATGAGAGGTATACTTAGTTTATGAAAGCAAGCATTGAGAATACCTTATTTTAGCCAAATTATGGCATCCAGCACTTCTTTGAATTTGTCACTTAATTTATTTAAATCTATATTTTCATAAGACAGGAAACTGACAACTTGAAAATGCACTAGCTTGAAACATTAAAAAAGGATATGGAGTTTCTATCTAGCCAGATCTTTTGCAAAAATTAATCACTCTTTTTTAAGGTTCTCATTCTCTGCAAATAGATCCTTGTTAACCCACTAGCATTCCTGAAAAGTGACATACTGATGTTCCTCCATGTGGCTGAGAGGAATGTCCACATTGCTAGATGCCTTGGGCTTACCAGAAGGAAGTCCTCCTACACTGTCAGTCCCATGGTCCATACCCTTCGAACAAGAGGCAAACCATCACAGAATGAACTTCCTGGAAGTGCTGGAAACTGTGTGTGCTGTTGACACATTGCAAAGCAGCATTTGAAAAATGGAGGCAGGAAAATTAGGGATTTAAAGTCTCTACTATGTAGTGAGTTCAAGATTAGCCTGGGATACATCCCATCCCATCTAAACAACCAACCAAACAAAAGGAAACCCAAACCAATCCAAAACAAAAGGAAGCAAACAAACAACCCCTCAAATGAGAGAGGGAAAGGACCGTGTTGGACTTGGTACCGTAGAGAGCCCGTACTCCCCAAATGAGAGAGGGAAAGGGTATGTGTTGGACTTAGTACATAGAGAGCCCTTACTTTGGGTCAATTCTACTTCAAGGGACTAACTCTGAAAAAGGAAAAGATTCCATTAGTAGCCATACTACTACTAGTACTGTTGAGGTTTTACTATTTTATCTTATTCTATTGTGGAAAAGTGTGTGTGTGTGTGTGTGTGTGTGTGTGTGTGTGTGTGTGTGTGTGTACACATGACAAGAATAGTGTATAGGCCAGGCTGTTCTGTAGTATTATTCTCCACCTTACCCCCTTTGAATCAGGTTCTCTCACTGAGCCTGGAGCTTACAGTTTAGGGCCAAGCCCTAGGCCTCCGGCCTGCCCCCATCATTACTGAAGTTGCAGGTGTGTACAGGACCATTTTGGGTTTGCTGTATGAGTTTTGGGACCCAGACTCTGATGTGTATACCTGTGGAGTAAGCACTCTTACCTGTTGAGCCATCTCTCCAACCAGTATGGTGGAGATTTTATGTGGAGTTCTAGGTAAATAGAAAATTTAAGATTTCTCCACTGTGTCTATAAGCTCTGAGATCATTGAACGAGTCCACTTTCAGAGTTCTTTTTGAAACAAATATGTTGAATTTTTATCATGTCCTTATTCAGCTGAAGGAGGGGGGGAAACTAATGAGGAAAGAAACAAGCAAAGTGATTAAACTGACACAGCATCAAACTGCCTCCTAAAATGCATATCCTTACCCGCATCCAGCCCTCAACTGTCATCAGAGAAGTTTCTCATTGCAAAGGCAGGCAGTTAATACAATGACTCACAATAGACAAAGTGTGGAGGACAGGTGGTTATGGAGTGTCAGTTCCATGAGTGTCTCCCCAAGGCCCAGAACATCCTGGCTTAGAATGGGTAGAAAGACAGTAAGAGACAACAGTAGGGGACTGCAGCTGCAGCATGTTCTGGACAGGACAGGGCTGTTTCACATATGGCCTCACAACAGCTGTGGTTGCTTGCACAAGACCTGCACATGATCAGCCCTGTCTACATTTCTGCATGGATGGGAGAGGGGCTCCTGAGGTGTCACCAGGAGTCGAGAGTAGTGGCAGTTGCTGGCTTCTGGGAGATAAGAGCCATTTTCCCTGAAAGGTTTGACACCTAGTGGGTTGCCTATGCTCCACAGATAGCCCTATGCACAGGAAGCTACAGGTAGACTACAAAAGATGTGAATCGGGGAGGGTGACATGGGAGCCTGGAGAACTTGGAGGGGTGGAGAAGAGTGAACAAGATCAAAGTGTATTGTGTACACATATTAAATTATCTAAGAGAAGAAAACACGGCAGTGGGAAGGAGGACAGCATGACAGTGCACACGTGTGGGTGCCTGAGGAGAACCGGGCATGAATCGACTGCCCTGACACCTCCCATAGACTACACCACAGCCATGCAGCAGTCTTGTTACGGGCTTTTGTTCTGACCTTCAGAGATGGAAAGCTAAGGGTCAGAGAAGGGAACGTGGCATCCTGGCTTGTGTAATTCTATCATCGGTGCTGCCAAGACTTCATAAATAATTCTTCAGGAAAGAAGGCAGCCAGCCATCCAACCTCATCATGTCATTAAGTCCTCCTCGATTCCTAGGACCGGACTCACTTCAAGTGGCCATTTCATGTGTGGACTAGCAGGCAATACCATGTCTTATGAAATACATGTTATCTTCTCAGGATGGTGTTGGACCCTTTATCTTTGTGTTGGCTCCTCAGAGATTTTATTCAAATCTCTTTTTCTAAGTACTGAAATGTGTTGCTGTCCAGAGAGCAAGAGTTCAATTTTTTTTTTTCATTGCTGGAACTTAGTCTGTAAACAAAACAAAAGGAAACAAAAAAAAAAAATAGAGAAATAACAAATGTTGGTTTTTTTAACCTGGAAAATGTGTCTTCAGAGGGTAGGTACTTCAGGACTTGGTTTTCTTGTTGGGAATGGCTTTTTATACTCATAGTTCCTGTGTGGCAACCTAGCTTCCTGTGCACTGAAAGCCTCTGAGAAACAAGCACTGTGTATTTTCATCCTTGTTATTTCATCCCTTAGCGAAGGGGAAGGCTGGTAGGTCCTCTGCAAATGCTGTCTTCATAAAAGAATGAGTAAATTGGTTATATCTGAATTCACATGTGGCTTTTAGTACAGGTGTTGAAAATATAAACTCTATGATGCATGAAAGTCACTTTCCATTTTTGGAGTTATGACATCTTGAGTACATAAAGAAAAAAAAATAGGTGCAATAGTTGTTTTCACTGGACATGCTGCCTGGGCTACGATCATTCACTGGAAATCTAAAGAATCGGCTCAAAATCCCATCTGTATTGTCCATAAAGGATGAACTGTACATTCTGTGTATAACACTTTGATGGCCTACACATATTGAACACCCATTTCCTAGGTTTCTGTGTTACAAAAGAGCCGGGTCTGGAAACACAGTCATATCTGGTCTGAAAAATGCAGTCTTTCTCATCAGGGTTAGAGGTGGCACACTTTGGAGTTAAGAGTTGTAAACCTCGAGGTTTACTACCAGTTTGAGGTTTCTGAGCCCAGTGAGGTTCTTCCCTGTAATCGGAACTCTTGGACATCATTCACACTTCAGAGTGGTCCTCCCACAACAGTGAGCCTGTAGTACTCCACATCACACTCTGTCCTTCAAAAGTACCTTAATGGGTTATCTTAGCCTCCACACCTCAGCCTGCAGAGATAGGAGGCTCTTCATCCGATTTTACCTGGGTACCAGAGAAAAATGAACAAGTGTACCTCATTTCACATAGCTAGAGAATGACTGAGCTCAGAATGACACCATTAGTCTGATTCCCAGCATGCATGGATTACATCATTGTTGATATTGCTCTGCCTAGAGAGAGCAGCACAGAAAATGTGCCAGCACATAATGATAAGATGCTGAACACTGCAAAGGAGCGCAGCATCACAAGTAGTGTACTTCTTATGTGTCACAATGGTACTTGATGCCCCTTAGCAAGGGCGCGTGGGCTGCTATTATCTCTGAACCTATTCGTGCCTCAGGGCAAAAGAATACCTTAGCTTGGCTCAATTAGAAGATTTGTATATATACAGAAAATAATATTTGGAAAAAATCTTTAAATATATACATACACAAATGTATAACATATACTTCCCTGGTTCATTGCAAGTTACAGTAGTGGCCCACAGGTAGGGTATTATCTCTCTGATGAGGCTATGTTCAGAAAGGGGAGTTTATCTCCATGGCTATGATACTCCTGGCACACAGTAGGTACACTGGGAGCTCCTGCCTTCATTATTAAAGCATTCATCTACAAAAGAAAGGACCCAGAGAGCTGAAAAACTTCTTGAATTATTTAAGCCTAGGAGCAAATTCTGTTGGCGTGTTTCTAAACCCATTATTTAATTGAATATTCAAAGAGCAGAATGGAAGTATAAATGCAAACATCATAGTACTTTTCTGTGAACCATACAAGAGGTTGAATACTTTTTTAAATCGTATTGCTCATGAGATTAGAGTCACTTACATAGACTTGCATGATTACTTAGCTAAGGGCAGATATGGCTATATTCTGGTTGTCTAGTCTGAACATTTATGTCTTAGTTACGGTATCTATTTCTATGAAAAGACACTATGGGTGTGGAAACTTATATAAAGGTGAACATTTAATTAGGGTTGGCTTATAGCTTAGAAGTTTAGTCTGTTATCATCACAGGGAGCAGCATGGAGGCATGCAGGCAGACATGGTGCTGGAGAGGGAGCTAAGATCTCTACATCTTGATCCACGGGCAGCAGAAGGAGGCTGTCAGCCACTTACCTCAAAGCCATCCCCCACAGTTCCTCCAACAACCATACCTACTCCAAGGCCACACCTCCTAATAGTGACACTTCCTGTGGCCCTATGGGGGCAATTTTTATTTAAACCACCACAATTTGCATTTTGGAAACCAACATTACTTCAGTAGAAAGGGTTTTCCTTTGTCTTTTGTTTTAGAGTCGTTTACTAGTTCCATTTCTAATCTTTGTGAGAAAATAACAGATAACAAGTTGAAGGAGGAGAAATATTTGGTTTGTGGTTCCAGTTGCTTCTGTTTATGGTCATGTGGCTTTTTGTTTCTAGGACTCTGCTGAGGGAGAACATTGTGAATATATGAGCTTTTGTGGAGACATCCGTGCACAGCATAGTGAACAGGAATCAGAAAGGGGAACCATCAGAGGTGATACCCAACTCTTAGGGCCAGGGACCTAGTCCTGCTTTCAGCACCTTCTAAGGAGAGAATTATCTCACAAGAGCTGTTTTTGACCTTAGCATGCATGTCAGGGCACATGTGGACCTGCACACTCTCGTGCATGCACACAGATGCACGGACACACAGTGCCAGCAGATTGTGAATCCATCCAAAGATTAATTGACTAATTAGATCAGCATTCTTGGGATCCAATCGTTTCCTAAAAGCCATCAACTGCCAACCCACCTCCTAACATGAGATAACATGGGACATTTCACAATCAACCCAAAGTAGCTATTATGGTGTTTTTAAATTGTATGTAAGTTTCATTGCAATGAAGGAAACAAAACCACACAAAATCATACTTTTCAAATGAGTTATCACAATGGACAGAATCCAGAATCCTTGGGTTGCCTTCTATTTGGTATCATGAGCACCCAGGGTCATTAATTTTACCCTGTCAATTGTTGGAGCAGTTAACCAGGGCTAATTAAATCACCTCAGAATTGCTTCCTTGCTAAATAGCATGTGATGCAATTAATTTTTTTAGTTATACCAATCTCAAAAGCAATATGAGAATTAACACATCTTTCAGGAATGGTTCTCCTCTTCTTGTTTCCCCCCATCCCCATGGTAAGAAGCTTATTGTATAACACGCACACATACCACATGGCCCATCCATATAAATCCCTTTTCTCAGAGAATCCTGAGTGTAGTTAGAGATAGACTGAGGTGGCAATCTATGTAATCATGGTCACACCACTTGCTGGGCAGCACTGCAGTTGCAGTGTGTAAGAGCCAACACTAGCATTCCACTTTTATAAAAATGCTTAATGCAAGCCAACCATGCAATCAGATGACTGCTATAGGCATTTTACTAGGTCCTGGAAATGGCATGGCCCTGTTTCCTGGGAGGGTTAGAACCAAGGGGGGGGGGGACAAAACTCTGGGACACTCTCAGTCTTCAGTGATCTCTTGGACCTCAGATTTGTAGTTGCAGATACACTCAAAACAGCAACAATAAAAAGTTAGTAATGGTATCTCAGCATTAAGCCTTTATAGATTAAAAGCTGGTTTTGAATTAATCATACTTAAACAATAAAGGAAAGAATCGTTCTGCTGATTCAAATTGAGAGTTGTAAATCTTATTTCACATTGTTTTGAAATAGCCTTTGCCCTATTCGCTTGGAACACCTTTTCTTCAGTCAGCCCCTTTAGTTAACTTCTTTGGCATTCTCTGGTCAATGCATGATTTCCACACACACTTTCCCAATGCTCGTACACCGTATGTTCAGTTGCTCTAATTTGTTACACATTCAGTGGAAAAGGAGGGGTTCTTTTAGGCTTCATGTAAATTTAGATTGAATAACTCGAATATAGAGAGAGTTTTATATTCTGGCAGGGATTTCTTCAGAGAATCCAAGATGTGGGTTACTATTAGTTATTTATAAGTGTGTGTGTGTGTGTGTGTGTGTGTGTGTGTGTGTGTGTGTGTGTGTGTACCTAATAGTCCATTGTACTCTGGGACTGAGAAGACATTGACAAGGGCCCAGGACAAAGTAGGCCTTCAGAAATAATAGAAAAATATGTTTTCCACTTTGTGAGTAGAAACTATTTAGGCTGATAACCTCAAAGGCTCATTATATATTCAGGTATCAGTGAAGATTTACATTTCTGACTCGTGACCCCGTTCCTTTCTCCCCTCTGTGTTTCACTCATGCAGACTCAATTTTCAGGTTTTTAGAGAGGATGAAGAGGATAAGGTTCTTACATTAGAGGAAGAGATCCTCTGCAGGATGGTCAAGCCTGGCTGTCAGTGTGCTGAGGACCAGTCATATCTCAGTCATCTTTGACTTGCTTGCATGTAGCATGGGGGCACCGGGCACTCAGCAGATGGGAGTTAAGTTAACACTGGTTTAGTTATCATTTTGTGTAAAACTCTTTACATTATAATACTAGGGTTTTTAAAATATAAGAATAGAATCATGGGGAATAATTTCATGTAAATTTCCATAACTAAGAGAAAGAAAACCTTTCGAAATGAATATTTAGCTACATAAACTGTACATACAAAACTTAAAGCATAAGGAATTTACATTTTGGCTTTCTCTTTATTGCTGAATTATACTGTGTCCACTGCTCCAGTGCTGCACAGATTTCAACACTAGTGAACCAAGAAGGCTTAGTCCACCTCATGCTCTGATATGTTCAAAACTTCTGATTTGTAAATCTTACTCATAGACTCCCTTTGTTTTGTGATAAGGAAATTATGAAATCTGTACTTAAAATTGACTTTGCAATTCTTCCCTTCATCCAAAGAAGGAAAATTCATTGAATGTAGCTAACTAAACCATCTCGTTAGTGCTGGTCTAGGCTCTTTCTCTCCTTAACTGGATATTTGAAACAATATATCTCATGTATCTGCATGTTGTAGAGAGTTGCTAAAAATAATTAAGACTTGGATTACAAAGAAGGAGTGTGTGTGTGTGTGTGTGTGTGTCTGTGTGTGTCTGTCTGTCTGTGTGTGTGTGTGTGTGTGTGTGTGATTCATTTATGGACAGAAAGCTTATCTTAGACTAGTCATTATACATTGTTCACAGGTGTTTCTATGATGTGAGATATTGTCATGTGAAACATGGCTACTGTGGTTGTTACTACTTCTTGGCAGATACGTTAGAGTCCTTTCCTTGTCTTTAAGAATACCAGAGTCTGTTGAGATGGTGTCTCTCAGTGACTGCTCTGTGGTCATAAAGTGAGGATGAAAGGAAACTACACTTTGCTGTATTACATGTACTTTCATGTGTATTTAGTGTTTGGTGAGGGTGTGCATGCCACAACTCACACCCAGAAGTCACAGGACAACTTGTAGAAGTTAGTCCTCCCCTTCTTTCCCATGGGTCCTGGGGTTTGAACTCAGATTCTCAAGTCTGGTGCCAAGTGTCCTCTCCTGATGAACCATCTTGTCAGCATGAGAAAGGGACTTTTGAGCATTTCTAGCCTTTAGAGATTTAGAGTCACGTTGCTATAGCAGAATAACCTAGCCTAGCCTACCGTAAACATGATTCCTATCATGTCTCTACAAAGGAAAATACTGCTTTATCTACTGTATTTATATGACAGCCTGGAGGAATAAATTAAAAAAGACTTTCTGAATTTTAAATACATAGATTTGCTGTCAACTTCTCTTGTAAAACTGTCAGAAATACGAACGATGTTTCGTGAAAAGAAGCCTGCTTTCACTGTGTGGCATGCACTATAGCGGATGGTTGTAATTTAAATGAGAAAATAGCAACCACTATAGTCCGAATTCTTGATTTCTTTGTAGACATAAATGTTTATGTAATATTTGCATTTGTGGTCATGTACTGAGCCCTAAATATCATTGTGTCCAGAAGTACTTTAATGTGCACAGAACTACTAGTGAAATATGAATTACGGGTATGGATTTCATTACATTCTTCATCTGTACTCTTTAAGTGCTTGAGTTTGCTTCCTTTGTGCTGCCATAAAGCACTAATCCGGGCTGACTTGAAGAAGAAAGGGTTCACTTGACCTACAGGTAACAGTCTATCTTCAAGTAAGGCAAGACAGAAACTCGAGGCAGGAACCTAGAGGCAGGAACTGAAGCGGCATCTGTGGAGGAACATGGCTTATGGCTGACTGTCTCCTCGTAGCTTGCTCAGATGGCTTTTTATACAACTCAGAACCACCTGCACAGGGATAGCAACACCCATAAGAGGTTAACCCCCCCCCCATATCAATCATTAATTTAAAACATGTCCCACAGACATGCTCATAAGTCAGTCTGATGCAGGCAACCTCTCAATCGAGATGTTTCTCATCACAGGTGACTCTAGTTTGTGCAAAGACAACAAAACAAAGAAGCACACTAAACATTCTGATTTATGTTTGAGGAATTGTAGACATATTTCGTTAAAATTGTTCTATCCTTTCTTTGGCTGTGAAAAAGACAAAACTAAAAACAAAACAACAAAAACAAGCAAACAAAGAAACCCAAGACCCTGCCTATGGAGTGTACCGAAGTTAAAGGGAAGGACGTTTAAAAAAAAAAAAAATCAGTTTATTGAGTGAAAACAGCTTTGTAAAGAGTCTATCATTACCGAGGTGAATATGGAGGGAACAAGGATTTGTGCTGGTTTTTCTTTTCTGCCTTAATTTCTGAACAATTCCAGAGAACTGGTCTTGAGGTTTTGCTAGACCTGGGTGGAAAACATCTGACTTTCTCATCTTGTCACCTTTGAACACACTACACTAGATGTCAGACAATGGGGCTCAATGACCACTTGGGAATCTGGGTGATTTTCCAATAACTCTTTCCCCAGTCTGGTGCCCTAATCTGCTGCCATCACTGAATTGACACTGTGGTGATCAATGATTAAGACCATTGTTAGGGCATCTGAAATTTTTGAATCTGCTGGGTTATGGTTAATTTCATAAATATTGGATGAGCCAGAGTCTGCCAAATGGCTTCAGTGTGTTTACTGGGCTCATAGGAAGCAAATGCAAATGGGTTTGGTTTGGTTTCTTTAAGTAGTGGAAGGAAATAAAATCTCTTTGGAGAGTGACAGTTACTGAAAACCTTCAAGGATTTTTCCATAAGGGCCGTTTCACTTCCCTTCCTTAACGGTCATTTATTGACGGGCTTTTAAGACATTCACAGCTGAGCAAAGCTACCATAAAGGCTGGTCTCACACCTCCTCTGTATATTGCTATGGCTCCATTCCACTGCTGCCTTTAGACAATGTGAGAGCACGAATAGGAAGATAAAATAAGGTTTTTTTTTTTAAAGGAATTTTTTTTCTTACTTTTAAAAAATTAAAACTGTAAGTCTCTACCAGGTTTTTAAAAATGTTATTTATCTGCCCTTACCCCCCCCTCCCCTTTTTTCTCTTAAGGCTGCTCCTTTCTCTGGGCCACACCAATTAATGATTTTTTTCTTTTTCTTTTTCTTTTTCTTTTTCTTTTTTCTTTTTCTTTTCTCCATCCTTCCTGCCTCCCTCCCTCCCTCCCCCCATCTTTCTTCTTTTTGTGAATTTTCTAAACCAAATGCAACCAAGAAGAATTTTTAAATTACACTGACTTGTGAGAATTTGTAAAAGGAATTATAGATTCTTGCTAGCCCATATGGAAAACACACCACCCAAGTATTTTATTTACAAGGTGTGAGCCTGGACTGGGCAGGGTTTGGAGCTATTCTAACTTACATCCCAGTCATGAGTCCCTTGTTGCTTGCTGTTTCTCCTGGTCTGGTGTTCACGGTCCATCTCCTTTCATGGTGGCTTCCTCTCCCTTCGGACTCCTCTATTCTCCCTGTCCTCTCTCTACCTACAACCCCCAGCAAGGTAATTGAAAACACACCTACCTCTATCTACTGCCCAATCACAAGCTTTAGCCTTTTATTACCAATTAATGTGGGAAGAAAGGTCACACCGCATCATTTGGTGTACATGAGGATCTCCTCAACAGGGGACAACCAGATTTGGGGAGCCAGTATTTAGCATTTAAATACATTGTACTACCAGACTAAGCCCCTGTTCTCCCCCATTTTGTCTAAAGAAAAAGGCTCTTTCTCTTATAGTAATTAACAATATGCAGTAGAGAGAATTATGAAGCATTTATGAAATCTATCGTGTAATAATTACGTTTACAATGTCTTGTCCATTTGTATTTGGCAATTTAGGAGAAAGTATTCTATTATTTATCCTATTTTGGTGAGTTTAGAGTTCTGTTTTTAAATTGTTTTTTCATTACCATCGTGAGCATTTAAATCCTCTAACTTGTGCTAACCAATTAACTTGGGGAGCAAAAGTGCACAGCAGCACTTGGTATGAGGATCTCTTCATCAGTGGGCAATCATCTCTTGGGTCCAGTATTTAGCCTCTGAATACATAGCAGCGCCAGCCCAACCCCTATGAGAATTAGTTTTGAAATATGACTAGGAGTGGGAAGGAAAAGTATGGAAATGACAACTCAGGCAATACTTTAAATTAGAAAAGTAAATTCATTATTGGATTTGACACAAACTAGACTCATCTGAAAAGCAGGAACCTCAAACTGGAAATGTCCCCTTATATAAGATCCATATGTTGTACATTTTGTTAGTTATTTATGAAGGAGGGCCCAGCCACTTGTGTGTCTTGCCATCCCTGGGCTGATGATCCTGAGTTCTAAAAGAAAGCAGGCTGAAGAAGCCATGAGGAGGAAGCCAGTAAGCAGCATCCTTCCATACATTCTACCTCAGTTCCTGTCTCCAGGTTCCTGCCCTGTTTGAGTTCCTGTCCTGACTTCCTTCATTGATAGACTATGGTGTGGAAATGTAAGCCAAATAAACCCTTTCCTCCCCAACTTGCTCTTGGCTGGTGTTCACATCAGCAATAGAATCCTTAACATCCTTCAGTCCTGCTCTACCTCTTACTGGTAAAAGAACTTTCTTGGTCAATTTATTTATTAATTTAAAAAATAATAAACAATTTTGAAATGTGAATAGATTTAATATTATGTCAGGCTGGTAGCAATATATTAGCTTGAGAAGACTAGAAGTTAATTTTCTCTGTATATGCACATCATTCAGAAGTGATGACACACTTAGATTGCTGACAATGAAACCAATGAAAAGATTTTATTAGAATACAAACTCTTTTTAGTAGGTCTTAGAGAATTTCATATAACATGTTTTGATTATATTTATTTAGTCCCTCAACTTCTCTCAGATCCCCCTTTTCTACCCACCCAACTCTGTGTTCTCTGTATGGTTTTGTGTTTGTTTGTTTACTTAACAGCCATTAGGTCCAATTTGTGTTGGCCATATATTCTTGCATGTGTGGTCTTCTACAGGGGGATAATTGATTTACAAAGGCCTATATTCTTTATAAAAATGCCTGTCTCTACACCAACAGCTATCATTTACCAATAGCTCCTCAGCAAGGGATGAGCCTTCATGCCCACTTCTACCCATTGCCTGTTCCAGTTTACCTGGCTCCATTATCCCCCATGAAGTTTTATACCAATACTTTCTGGATTAGTTGGTACAAGGAAAAATAGTTCTTTATATTTCCAAACCCCTCTGAGTTTCTGTTTTGTTACATAACAATGATTGCAACTCTCCCTCTAGCCAACAAATATCCTTGAGCATTGTCACTTTAAAGTCATTGTGACAAAACACCTGAGAAACACAGTAAGCACAGTAAGAGGTAGAGACACTTTTTTTTTTCAAGACAGGGTTTCTCTGTGTAGCCCTAGCTGTCCTGGAGCTTACTTTGTAGACCAGGCTGCCCTCGAACTCAGAAATCCACCTGCCTCTGCCTCCCAAGTGCTGGGATTAAAGGCGTGCGCCACCACGCCCAGCGAGATGGAGACACTTATGTTGCTGTGGGGTTACAAAGTCCATGACAACTTTGGTCCTTTGCTCTTTTTGTGATGTTCCTGTAGGGCACAGTACACCATGGCAGTTGTATTGGACATGATTCTCAAAAAGAACAGAACTGATAGAATGAATATATACAGATAGATATATACATACACACATACTCACATGGATGCACACACAGACACACACACATGCACATGTGCTTTATGTGATATCAGACTCAATGAAGCTAGGCAAACATTATTAATTGTCACCGTATGAGTATAATGGAAGAGGCCCAATCTTCCCACATTATTGTAGGAGCTCAGGCTAGAGGTCAAATCTTTACCACGTGAACCCTTAGGGACATAGAAAGTCCAAACAAAGAGCAGCTCTGACTCTGTTCTAGAGGAGCCCTTCCTGCTGTGTCTGCCTGCCCACCACCATTGCCCTGGAGTCCGCCATGAGAGCATGCCAGATGATCCTTATATTACTTACCTTTGGGCTTTTGGGTTCTTCTTCCTCTTGACTTCTTTTAGTCAAACTTGGATTACCATTTAGTACGTCACCAGATCTGAGAAAACTCTCCTAAACCTCCAGAGTAAGAGAAGTAAACTTGCTGTGTGTGTTCCTGGAAGAATCTACATATTGTCTGTTCAACCTGCTACCAGTGCTTATTGAACGGTCTTGAGCAGGACTTAAGGAACTGTGACCTATGGACCAAATCAGACCCTATCTGTTTCTTAAAGAAAGGTCTGGTGGCTTCCAGAAGCTTTGCAATTTTATGAGGTTCCATTTGTCGATTCTCAACCTTACAGGACATGCCATTGCTATTCTGTTCAGGAATTTTTCCCCTGTGCCCATATCTTCGAGGCTTTTCCCTACTTTCTCCTCTAGAAGTTTCAGTGTCTCTAGTTTTATGTGGAGTTCCTTGATCCACTTAGACTTGAGCTTTGCTCAAGGAGATAAGAATGGATCAATTCACATTCTTCTACATGCTAACCGCCAGTTGTGCCAGAACCATTTGTTGAAAATGCTGTCTTTTTTCCACTGGATGGTTTTAGCTCCCTTGTCAAAAATCAAGTGACCATAGGTGTGTGGGTTTGTTTCTGGGTCTT
>NC_034611.1:2437582-2442307 GCF_900095145.1 Mus pahari | reverse complement strand
ACAATGGAATACTACTCAGCTATTAAAAACAATGAATTTATGAAATTCTTAAGCAAATGGATGCATCTGGAGGATATCATTCTAATGAAGTAACCCAATCACAAAACAACACACATGATATTCACTCGCTGATAAGTGGATATTAGCCCAGAAACTTAGAATCCCCAAGATACAATTTGCAAAACACATGAAACTCAAGAAGAANGAAGACCAAAGTGTGGATACTTCCTTCCTTCTTACAATGGGGAACAAAATACCCATGGAAGGAGTTACAGAGACAAAGTTCAGAGAAAATCCTCAAGGAATGACCATCTAGAGACTGCCCCACTTGAGGATCCATCCCATAAACAACCACCAAACCCAGACCCTAGGCAGATGCCAAGATCCTGCTGACAGAAGCCTGATATAGCTGTTTCCTGTGATGCTTTGCCAGTGCCTTGCAAATATAGAAGTGAATGCTCACAGTCATCTATGGGATGGAGCACAAGGTCCCCAGAGAAGGAGCCAGAAAAAGTACCCAGGGAGCTGAAGGGTTCTGAAGCCCTGTAGGAGTAACATTATTATGAACTAACCAGTACCCTCAAAGCTCCTTGGAAATATACCACCAATCAAAGAAAACACATGGTGGAACTTGTGACTCTAGCTACATATGTAGCTGAGAATGGCCTAGTTGGTCATCAATGGGAGGAGAGGCCCTTGGTCCTGTGAAGGCTGTATGCCCCAGTATAGGTAAATGCTAGGACCAGGAATGGGAGTGGGTGGGTTGGGGAGCAAAAGGAGGGCAGAGTTGATAGTGGATTTTCGGAGGGGAAACTAGGAAAGGGGATAACATTTGAAATATGAAGAAAATATCTCAAATAAATAAATAGATGAATGAATGAATGAATGAATGAATGAATAAAAAAATAAATTGCCTTCAAGGTGAAAGCACATATTTGGTACAGACAGAGTTGGGTAATGAATCATATTTTGTAGTACAAAAAAAGAAAAGAAAAGAAAAGAAAAGAAAAGAAAAGAAAAGAAAAGAAAAGAAAAGAAAAAAGAAAAGAAAGACAGTTTTAGTGGAATATGCCCATGCTGATTTTTGTGGTTCCTACCACAACACACTGGCATATCTGGACAATTTGGTATAGGGTTGTGGGGGATGTTTCATAACTTTTTTCAGTTTCTAAGCTTTTCCAGAAAAATATTTTTTATTCTTGGGTTTAAGAACAAGTAATATTCCTCTACCTTATGCACCACAAATATTTAATACTTAGAACAGTCTATTTCAAAGAAATGAATCTAGAATTACTACAGAATGTAAATAAACCAGCTAAGCAAAACTTTAAAAATTATTCATCATACTCTATGAGATCTCTATGAGTAGCAGTGTCTCCGTGCTACTCATGACTCCTCAGTCCAGCATGTGAAGACACTACTGTAAGGGAGGGTGAAATGATGGCTTGGTTAATCATTGTATCGCAGGTAAAAAGAACTTGCCAGGACTGGTGAGATGGCTCAGTGGGTAAGAGCACCCGACTGCTCTTTAGAAGGTCCGGAGTTCAAATCCCAGCAACCAAATGGTGGCTCACAACCATCTGTAATAAGATCTGACTCCCCCTTCTGGAGCGTCTGAAGACAGCTACAGTGTACTTACATGTAATAAATAAATCTTAAAAAAAAAAAAAAAAAAAAGAACTTGCCAGGAGTGTGAACCCAGACCTCTCTAGTAGTAAAAGGAGAGACAGCACAGCGTGCCACAACAGCAAAGAGAAACACCTGGCATTAAAATGCAGGACAGGAATTCTAGCTGTCACATTTACCACCTTTCGGATCTTGTATGAGAACATACTGAACTTCTCCGCTAATTTCCCATTTATGAAAATTTATATAATCTGTCTGCTGTTTGTGCCCACATATAATAAACGAGTAGGTTTTAGTGTTTCTTTGGGATGCTGAGAAGTTGAAGTGAGGTAACTTGCATAAAAGGCTTTGAAGTGGCCGGTGTAGAGGAAGCTCTTAAAGACACAATTTTCTGTGGTATCTACCTCAGAAAAATTCTTGCTTATGAGCACTAGGGCTGCAAATGGAGGCAATTTACATTTAGTGAATAAGACGAGCACAGAAAGACACATCTACAGGTTCTCTCATCTGTGCAGTTATGTAACATAATGAAATCAAAAGTGTACCTGGAGAGGTAGCTCAGCAGTTAAGAGCTCTTATGGCTCTTCCAGAGGACCAGAGTTTCTTTCCTAGTATCTACCTGTGGTGGCTCACAACCGTCAGAACTTCAGCTCAGACACAATATTCTTCCCCTTCTGTCTTCTGTGATCATTCACACATACTTGACATACACTCACACAGACACGTACACATGAATAAGATAGATGATAGATAGGTAGGGAGAGAGAGAGAGAGAGAGAGAGAGAGAGAGAGAGAGAGAGAGAGAGAGAGAAGAGGAGGATTAGAAATCTAGGTTTTATTTCCAATTCCTAATACATAGAAATAGTTCACATGAGACAGAAGTGTTCAGTCTACTGATAGGACTGTCTTAGTCAGGGTTTCTATTCCTGCACAAACATGACCAAGAAGCAAGTTGGGGAGGAAAGGGTTTATTCTGCTTACATTTTCCACATTGCTGTTTATCATCAAAGGAAGTCAGGACTGGAACTCAAGCAGGTCAGAAAGCAGGAGCTGATGCAGAAGCCATGGAGGGATGTTCTTTGCTGGCTTGCTTCCCCTGGCTTGCTCAGCCTGCTCTCTTATAGAACCCAAGACTACCAGCCCAGAGATGGCACCACCCACAAGGGGCCTCTCCCCCTTGATCACTAATTGAGAAAATGCCTTACAGCTGGATCTCATGGAGGCATTTTCCCAACTGGAGCTCCTTTCTCTGTGATAACTCCAGCTGTGTCAAGTTGACACAAAACTAGCCACTACAAGGACATTACATCACATGCGCACCATGTTATTATGCTGTTTTCACAACTTTACAAATACTGTGTTTCAGTAAAAAAATTAACTAAAATTATAAATCCTTGGTATTCACTGTAAAGATTTTAAGAAATTCCATGTTGTTTCACTTAATTTCAAAGAATTTCATTAGTTTTGTGGTATATTCTTTATATAAAAAATTAGAAAGTAATTCTAGACATAGCTCTATTAACACTCACACCAAGTATTATTTTTTTGGCATTGAAATTAAAAACATTTTCTTGTTTATATTGTTTACTTATGACATAATGCATATCATGATATATACATGTGGCAGATTGGAATTCTATGGATTGAAAGTCTAACCCTTTGGTGGGGCATTAAAATGTAGCACTCACTGGCTGCTGGAATGTGCTAGACTCATTACACCTCATTGATTGATTAGTGACTTAATATTCACTGTTAGAGTTTAAGGGGCAAATATCCATGCAAAATGTTAGAAACACACCTACTGTTCTAACAGGTAAGTGGACTTTAACTTTGGAAAAAGAAGCAGATATGATTTCTTGACCTAAGCAGTGTGAAGACCATTTCACACAAGAATAGTCCACTAAGATTTTCAGTAAGACGAGACTTTCACTGGCCTAAGTAATGAGGGCAGTAGTGAGGACAGAGCATCACAAACTGAAGACACACAAGGACTCAGACTTACAGATAGACTTGGACTTGTGTCAGCCCTCAGAATCAGCTGGAGTGTGGTCAACAGTCAAGTGCATGAAGACTGAGGCACTTCCAAGCCTGTGCTGTTTCTGCTTATGGTAGTGGGGAGTAGGGCGGAGAAGGGGAGAGAAGCTGAATCCCAATGAAGGTATCTCATGTGTCTAGAAAAGCCAAGCTTTCTGTATCCTATGTCCTCAGTTCTTGCTGCTAATTACTGATTAGGCATTTAAAAACTGTTTGGAGAAACTGATCTTTTTTTTTTTTTTCATTTCTTTTTTTTCTTTTTTATTAGATATTTTCTTAATTTACATTTCAAATGCTATCACAAAAGTCCCCTATACCCTCTCCCCACCCTGATCTCAAACCTACCCACTAGGCTTCCTGGCCCTGGTATTCCCCTGTACTGGGGCAAGACCAAGAGCCAGAGAGTCCGATCTTTAGCATTGAAACATCATTACCTGTTTAGGTAAATTCAAAGATGTCTTTGCTCTGGTATGGATATGTCAACTTAGTTTCCTCTGATGGTGAGTGCATTTTTGTAATATGTTTTTTAAAATTTCACACATTGTATTTACATCATATTTGCCCCCACTTCCTCTCCAACTCCCTTCCACTTCTAGAATTCATTATTGCTTCATTTTTGTTTTGTGCAATCAAACACACACATACACACAAGCATGCGAACACACAGAAACACACATATAGCCTGCTGAGTCTATTTAGAACTGTCCATTTAAGTCTGACCATTTAGGATTGGGATTAGATAATTTTATCAGGGGGCTCATCAAGAAAAAAAAATGATTCTTCCTTTGTTAGCAGCAATTAATTGCCTATAGTTCTTAATTAAGGAGAAGCCTTGTGAGATTTCCCCCATCAACATTAAAATGTCAACTGGTGTTGTCATTGTTCAGATCTTGCTTAGACAACCGTACTGTTAAATATCATGTTTGTAAACACCCATCATACATAGAAAACATTGTTTCCCAACAGGTGCCCTGGTCCTCTGGCTCTTACAGTCTCTCTAACCTGGTCCTCTGGCTCTTACAGTCTCTCTAACCTGGTCCTCTGGCTCTTACAGTCTCTCTAACC
>NC_034611.1:2422746-2437517 GCF_900095145.1 Mus pahari | reverse complement strand
CCTGGTCCTCTGGCTCTTACAGTCTCTCTAACCTGGTCCTCTGGCTCTTACAGTCTCTCTAACCTGGTCCTCTGGCTCTTACAGTCTCTCTAACCATCCTATGATACTCCCTGAGCCTTCAGTGTGGGATTGCATTGCACCTGTGTCAATAGGGATGGGTACCCATCCTTATTCTTTTCTCTACATTTTTATCAGTGTGTATTTATGTAATGGTCTCTGTCTTGTGTGTGTGGGGGGGGGGAGCTTCTTTGCTGATGGATGAGAGCTATATTTATCTGTGTACATAAAAAGAAAATCAGTTTTCAGAATGAGTTGAGAATTATACTGGTTTAGAAAAGTGGAGGTAGTTGGTTGTCCTCTAAGCTCAATCAATCATGGATGGTTAGCTAGGTTTATAGTTACCAACAGTAAAGTTTCTCCTATTGAACAGAGCTTAAATCCAACTATACAGTTTTTGGTCATCCTTAAGATACATGTGTAACTATTGTGTCCTTAGGCTTATCTTGCTATGCTGGTCATTGTTATGCTTCACAGGCTTTACAGTAGAGTAGGACTATTGATTGCTTGTCTTTTTAGACAGGTTGCATAGTACCTTCAGATACAGTGAGAGCTAGGCCTCAGGAAACAGACTTCTAGGTCACTTACAACTTGATTTCTCTAAGTCCAGTGACTAAAGTACATGGTATCTTCAATGAGAAGGTCTTACCTTTACATTCTGGGAGGCGATGAAGGGGAACACTAATAGCCTACATTTTTTCAAGTCTCTTGGACCCTGGTGACTGACAAATAGAAGGAAGGAATCCTATGCCTGGTAGTGGGATTCATCTCCCGAAAAGGAGTAATTTCATTTAAACTCTGCATGCGTGTTTAGCTAAATACAAAATAATATTCTTGTTTATAGATTTTGCAAGCATTCTTAGTGTTTGTTTTCATTTCCCTCTTCTCTGTGTTGTCCTTCCTTTCTCATCTCCAGTTGAAGTTACCCACATTAAAATCAGGCAACAAGGTATTCACTAAACATGAATATCTCCCATGAATCTCATGTATACATGTCACCTCATACTTCCTTAGTCTGTCCTTTTTCATTTAACTTCTCAAATATACCCCTGAACATCTTCTACATAAACATCCTCATCACTGATAACCCTGCTTCCTCTCCACTGTAGCCAAAATTATTATACTGAAGCACACATATACCTATCGGTTCTCATTCACACTGTTTTTTTTTTTTTTTTTGGTTTTTCTGGCTGTCCTGGAACTCACTTTGTAGACCAAGCTGGCCTCCAACTCAGAAATCTGCCTGCCTCTGCCTCCCAAGTGCTTGGATTAAAGGTGTGTGCCACCACGCCCGGCCTCATTAGCACTTCTAAGAGACATATAAAATGGCACGCTGACTGAAGGCCTAGCTTTGCACTCTAAGACCAGCATTGTCTGCTCCCAATCTGCTGCTGTTTCTTTTTTGTAAACAACTTTTATATCTACTCATTAATGTGTTTAGATTGGGAGAGCGTATTTGGAAATCAGAGGCTAGCTTGTGGGAAGCTGTTCTTTCTCCCATCACATGAGTTCTGAGAATTAATGGCAAGTGGCTTTGTTTTTGATTTCTAATCTCTATGAAGGTAAGAGAATAAATATTGCATTAAGCCACCACTAATTTTGTTAGAACTTTGTTATTGTTCCCTTAGGGAATTAATACACTAACTGGATGACCTTGAACGCTTCAGTCATGTGGAAACTGGGCCCAGTGATGAATCTGACTTGGCCGAGCGTTGTGTGAAAGGAAGGATTTCTGACTCAGGTACTGTTTAGGGCACTATTCACCCAGAGTTTGTGCTCCTTAGGCATGCTGCTGCTTATGGGTAAGGTTGTTCTCTAGGGATGACCTCTGGGTTTTATGTCTCTTTTGAGAAGCAGTATGACATAGCTTAAAAAAATAATAACTGAGTTCAAGTTCACAATGTATTGCCATTTAAGAGTAATTTTGAACATCTTATGAAACATAGAACCTCAGCCTTCTCACATGTTTGATGATCAAGGGCCCATGCTCTTCAGGGGTGTTGTGGCAAGTAGGGCTGCTCCATGTCTCACTGATCAGATAAGGGAGCTCTCTTCTTCTCTACAGCATCACTAAGACATGAATAGTTTGAATGATAATGACACCTGCCTATAATCCCAACAGGGCAGGGGTGAAGCTGCAGGATTGAGAGTTGGAGGATATATCTGGGCTACATAGTGAGTTCACATTCAACCTTCACTTCATAATGAGACACTGTGTCAAAAGGGGGGTGGGTTGATTTGTTATGTAAATCAATCTTTCATTGCTTGTTTAAATTACCATGTTTTAGCAATTCTGTACCTTTCCAGAAGTATTTTTATGTTTATGAATTTTGTGTCCTTTCACATAGATTCCAAAGGTCATCTCCATCTTGGGGATGAGAATGCTGAATAGAAGCACATTATCTTTTTAAAATGTTTCTTTTATTATTTTATGAACTATCTATCAATCATGGCTTCTCTTGTGTTTTGTGAAAGAGGGAAAAACCAAGTTTAACATTCTTGACAAGCTTTCTGCTCATGAATCTGAAAGCCAAGTTTGGTCTCTCTTTTGCATAACTTTTCCAGTAGTCTTGCTCAGAATAGTTGATTCATGTTGTACTGTCACTTTTAGGACAGCCAATAAGTCTAAGTGTGGTTCACTATTGTGTGTGACACTCAAATGCGCACTAAGAAAGACGTTCAAGTCAGGGTTAGAAGATGGAGTTAATTAATAGAAGTAGATAGTAAGAAGTCACTAAAGAAAGCTGAAGGGGGCTGCAACCCTGTAGGTGGAACAACAATATGAACTAACCAGTACCCCCTGAGCTCGAGTCTCTAGCTGCATATGTAGCAGAAGATGGCCTAATTGGCCATCATTGGGAAGAGAGGCCCCTTGGTCTTGCAAACTTTATATGACCCAGCACAGGGGAAGGCCAGGGCCAAGAAGTGGGAGTGGGTGGGTAGGGGAGCAGGGGTGGGGGTGGGTATAGGGAACTTTTGGGATAGCATTTGAAATGTAAATAAAGAAAATAATAATAATAATAATAATAATAATAATAATAATAAATAAAAGAAATGTCAGAAAGAAGCAATGCTCCATTGCATTGCTGCCATGATTCCCACTAACCCTGACACAGCACAGATGGGACCCAGTGTTAACAATAGAGGCAATAGGGTCATCGTTCCTCAACAGCTGTTAGCATCTAGATTACACTGGGTGCTCCACAGAAGCTTTCATTAGGGATTTTAGCCCATGTGTGTCATTGCTCTGTCTGTGACATGACTAACTTAAGAGGATTTTCTCAGGAAAACTGTAAGAGAACAGGATTTCAAGAAAGCCATCTAATCATATTAGCACAACTACTGAAGTCATTATTAAGAAAAGAATGGAAAACTCAACAGATGTGTATGTGCAAGGAGGGAATGTATTAGGTACTTTTTGATGCTATACAACCTGAAAACTTATTTCACTGGAAAGAAAATGTTGCAAATCACACACACACACACATACATACACACACACCCCATTTTATCTTACATTGGTCACCAATTTCATATTTGTGAAGATATATGATTGAATAAAGATGCTAATAATGCCAGGAGAGCATAAAATTATAGACAAGATGATAATAAGTGATATTTATTTTTATGACAGTATTAAAATCATACCATTAAACTAGCTTTTCAATGTAAACTTTAAAAATGTCATACTGTATTCTCAATATTCTCCTAACAAGACATTACTACCCTAATAATTTAGAGAAAAGAACAAAGGATGAGAACAATTTACAAATTAACCAGTCACACAAAAAATGCAAATCAAAGCAGCCCACAATTCCAATTGTACAGTTCTAAAAATCCCAACACTTAAAAAACAACAACAAAAAAAACCAAAACCTAAACTACACAAAAACTGTAGTGTTGATGAGTCCTCAACATGATGAGGACTGCTGTGATAAATCAATTTTTGACACTAATTTTTATGACATCCTTCTTAAGGATAGCTAAAGTTGAAATGATAAAGCATGTCCTCTTGTTTGAGTATGAAGTTTCTTTCAAAGGTCCATTTTTTTTTTTAATTCACTTTACATCTCACTCACTGCCCCTGTCCTGGTCTCAAGATCCATCCATTGCCTGCAAAATTCATGATGCTTTTGTTTTCAATACCTGAATAGTATTCCATTGTTTAGCTGTACCACATTTTCTTTAGCCATTCTTAAGTTGAGGGTCTCTGTTGTTTAAACTAGGTTATGTAATCTAGGTTGTTTAAATTGACAGATATTATAAAACAAATGGACCCAACAGACATCTGTAGAATATTTTGCCCAAACACAAAAGAATATACCTTCTTCTCAGAACCTCATGGATCTTTCTCCAAAATTGACAATATAGTTGGTCACAAAGCAAGCCTCAATAGATACAAGAAAATTGAAATAACTCTTTGTATCTTATCAGACTACCATGGATTAAAGCTGGACTTGAACAACAGCAGAAACACCAGAAAGTCTACACACTTGTGGAAATTGAACAACTTTATACTTAATGGGTCAGGGAAGAAATAAAGAAATAAATTAAAAACTTTCTAGAATCCCATGAAATGAAGGCACAACATACTCAAATTTATGGGACTCAATAAAAGCAGTGCTAAGAGGAAAGTTCATAGCACTAAGTGCTTCCATAAAGCACTTAGAAATTAGAAAGTTCTCACACCAACAATTTATAAGTACACCTGAAAGCTCTAGCAAAAAATAAAAATGAAAATGAAAGAGCTCACCAAAGAGAATTAGAAGACAGGAAATAATCAAAATCAGGGCTGAAATTAATCAGTTCTAAACAAAGAAATCAATACAAAGAATCAATGAAACCAAGAGCTGATTCCCTGAGAAAATCAAGCAGACAAACTGTTTTGCAAACTTACCAAAAGACAGAGAAACTGCATGCAAATAGACAAAAATCAGGAATGAAAAGGGAAATATATAACAACAGACACTGAGGAATTCAAAGAATCATTAGTTCTTACTTCCAAAGCCTGTACTTGACAAAATTGGAAAATCTTAACTAAATAGACATCAAAAACATCTAGCGCGATCAAGTAAGCTTCATCAACGGATGCAGGGATGGTGGTACATTATACAAAAATCCATCCACATAATCTCCCATATAAACAAATAAAAAACACGTGATCACCTCATTAGGTCCATATTTTTAACGAGTGGTCAATAGCTGGCAATGCTATTCTCTTTGTGTGTATGATGGGACATTGTAGAAGAACGGTCAGGAAGTAGAGCCCTGTGGGAGGCATTAGCCATTGGGAGTCATTGTGTTATAGTTCAGCCCCTGTCACTCTCTAGTCTCTGTTTCCTGATCTTTCTAGATGCGAAGACCGCCAGCGTTGTGGTCCTAGTGCCTTAAATGATGCCACACCCTTTCTCCCATGGTAGACTATACTGTCAAGCTGAGCACAAATTCAACCTCTATTCTCTCAGATTTCTCGAACATATTTAATCACAGCAAGAAGAAAAGCCACTTGCTAGTAACTATATAGTTTGTAGGCATTCAGAAGTAATTTGTATGAGGAATGTATAAAAGTTTAGAGGTGTTACCTTGAGATGGCCTAGAATGTGCTGAGGAGAAATATTTAAGGAGTTTTCTGGGGGGAGCTCAAAAATCAGCAGGCTGACAGAAATGAGGATAGTAGAGAGTGGGATCTCAGGTTTCAGAGAGGAATAAGAACTACCCTGAGAGTTGGGCTATTGACAATTTGTGTTGTATTTTGGCAAAGAATCTGACTATGTTCTTCCCATGTCCTAAAAGGTTAAGTGTAATAAATTTAAAAAAAAGAAGGACTGAGATGTTTGTAGAAAAATTTCAAGGCAGCATTATAGAAAAAATTTTCAAGGAAGCATTATATCTAGGCCATGAAATAGTTGTAGACTGTTGCACTTGCCCATATTTACAGTGAGAAAGATCAGAAACTAGAGCCAAAATAAGTGGGAAATGTTCATCGTGACCAAGAAATCAGCAAGATATGCATAGAGATATGCAGTTTGGTGGAGAAGGAACTTTGAACCTCAGTGAAGATAAGGTTAGGGCTGTTTGAAATAAGTCACTGTAGTTGTTTAAAGAAACATCAGTTCTATTAAAGAGAAATTTTAAACTTTTCACGAGGAAAGGTACCTAAGACTACAACCCACCTATTGAGAGCTCAAGGATGTAACAGTATGAGTTCATGTAAATGGAGAGTATCTGAAAAGGTCACAATATCAGGCAGAGTACCACCCTGGACAATGGCTACCTAGAGAAATATTCTTCCAGGTTTAATATGAAGGCACATGGAGGCTGAGGCACTCTGGCTGATGCTGACCAGATTGCATCTTGAGCACACAGAAAAGGTTGACATTCTCTATGCAAGTAGGTTATAGAAACGTGTACCAAGGTTCCAGAAAGCTGCTGAGGCCATAAAGCATGTACCAGATTCTTTGCATGGAGCCCTTGAGCAAGCTGCGTGTAAAGTTCTGAAGCTGAAGCCTAAATTATAACGAAAACTCAGGTATATTAGAGATCCAACATATGTGAGACATCTAACAGGGTAGAATGTTACAGTTGGAACCAGTCTAAAAGACAGGCCACATGACAGAAAACAGGGATGGCGTTACACATGGTCACTGGAGTGCAGATGCTGCCCTCATGAGCTCCATACGCCAAGCATGAAGCTCGAGGATCTGATATTTGGCCTACTAGAGGTTTGTCTCACTTTGGTTTAATTACAGCCGCTCCTGTTTTGAATGGGAATTTTTATGCTGGACCAAAATTTCCTTGTTGAAATAACGATTTGTTTTATGAGAGTTAGGAGAATGGCTGAGCCTTCAAGGAGACTTTTAATTTCCTTTTTTTTTTTTTTTTTTTTTTCAGCAGTATCAGAATTATAAGACTACTGGGACCTGTAAAGCTAAGCTAAATGAAGTTGGCATTATGAAATGACTATGAACATATGGGGCTGGGGAGAATATTCTATTGTTCTATGAAGTGTTCCCTATAGCTGTTTGAACACTGACCCCCTATTGTGGTGCTGTTTGGGGAGGAGGTAGAACCTTCTGGAGGAAGTGCATCACTGGGCACTGAGTTTGAAGTTTTGTAGTCCTGTCTTACTTCCTGTACAGTTTCTGCTTTCTGGTTATGTGAGGCGTCTCAGTCACGAGCCATCTGAAATGTTTCAGGGAATGAAACACTATCCCGAGATTTTAGAGTATGACAGAAATTCTAGGTAGATGTTCTAGGTTCTGAGGTTGTAGAAATCTTTGTAGAAAAGTCTGAAACATGCACATTGGTGATAGAATTCAATGGACATCCCTAATAGGAAGAAAGTACCTAGCTGCCATAGGAAGATAAGAGTTCTGAGAGTGGCAAGCAAAGCGCTAGCCTGGAAAGGCGGGCTGGACTGTTAGATGTCAGTCTGGTAACTATCATGTTTGAACATCCTCAGTACCAATGAACTAAAGGGAGAGGAGTCAACAATAGAAACCTATAAGAAGCCAAATCAGACTGTGTTTGTGAAGATGAGAACTAAACATATTTCCTGACCACCAGTGTGCAGACTCTGATCATTGCAGTATGGCACAACTCATGCAGACATCGTAGGTCTAGTAAAATGTCAAGTTATCCACTGATTGTAAAGAGATGGTTGTGAGGTGACACAAGATGAACAAACCACTGATTTTACTTGACACTCAGAAATTTGATTCAGTTCTATGTAGTGAGTAATATTTTTGTGATAGAGCTGGGACAAAACAGAACAGTAAGTTGGGAGCCCGATGATGGCTTCGTGGAGCATGAGAGTGGACAGGAACTGGAAACATTGCTTTCTAACTCCCTCCCCTCAGTCTCAGAATTTGTTGTAGTTTATGAGCAAATAAAAGGTAGAGCGTTGATACTTAGTTCTTAGGTATGTTAATATGTTAAGTATGTTAATAGCATATAAGCATCCATGCAGTTTACACATGATCACATAGCATTACTAAATTTCAAAAATGACAATAAGAATGATACTGGGAGTAAATCTTAGAACGTTAAAAGGAACTTTTGATTTCTAAAACCTTGGGCACTGTTTCTATTCAAAGATGTTTCCTTATGAAGGGGTTTGTACTTATCACCTAAGAAGGAAAATCATCATTTTCATTACCAGATTACATTCGGTACTCTTCTGTTGCTGTGAGAAAACACCATGGCCAAGGAAATTTATAGAAGGAAGAGTTTATTAGTGCTTAAAGTTCCACGGAGTTAGAGCTCATGATGTATATAGGGAGACATGGCTGTAGGAGCTGGAAGCTGAGGGCTCCAAGCATGAAGACAGAGAGAGCAATATTGAACTGGTATGTGTCACCACAAAGCCTACTTCCAGTGACGTACTTTCTCCAAAAAGCTTGCACCTCTAAACCTACCCAAAGCACCACCAAGTGGGTACCAAAATCAAACATCTATTGGGAAGACATTCTCACTCACATCACCACACAGATTCTACATTAAGATTTATAATTGTGTTTTATCTTTATGAAGGACAAGAGGTTACTCCAAAATAAATATTAATATTTTCTAATGTGCTTTTATGCTTGAATATAAACTAGAGAGACATGGTAAAATCAAATTTTAAGTGTACTGCAAAAATGTCAGGCAAAAAGACAAAAAAAGTATCTAGTACATTAGGCTACACTTTCAATTAGGATCAATGTAATATATTTTCATGTGTAATGCTTGGAATATCTACAAAATGTTTTAGATCGTTAAGCATGATGGTCAACTGTGCATTTATCTGAATTGGGTTTTATTCTGGCTCCTCGTTGAAAAAAATATCAGATCAACTAGACCTCAGTACCACCCCATCACCCATCTTTAGGCCACCATTCCCAGTGAACTCTGGGACCCAGCAGCTGCTATTCACATGAGTTGTGACCCTGGCTCTCCATGGAGGTGTAGGAGGTGTAGTACAGACTACTCTGTTTTCTTGTGTGAAGGAAAATTGGTTTCTCTCACCTTCATCAAGGTATCACTTTACTTTATAGGCTTTTCTGACTACAGTGTTAGGCTAAGGCAGCAGGAAAATCTACACATCAATGAACAGAAAGGATTAGAGCAGAGAGCCAAAGAATAGTGACTCTTAAAAGCACTTCAAATCACAGCATGAGAAGCAGCCGCTGTTCTGAAACATAATCCCATCAGAACCAAGGGTTTAGCACTTTAGGCCCTCAGCTCTAAACTGGGTTGGTTTTGTTGTTGTTGTTGTTGTTGTTGTTGTTGTTGTTGTTGTTGTTGTTGTTTTTTCCTTCAACTGATATTCAAGCAAGCTGGAGTCTAAGCTAAATTGAGAAGAAGGCTTAACATAGAATCTAGGTTTTATACAATTTAATTTATAATGATTTATCTCACAAACATTTTTGTGCTCACAAAGTTCTGTTGTTTAAAGCCTCAGTTTACAATTTGTGTCTTCCTCAGATTTCTAAGATAAACTATGCCTGAGAATAGGGTGACATAATAAATAACATCGTGCTACATAAGCAGTAAAATTAATACTAACCATAGTAAGCAACCAGTGATTAGTGCTTCTTGTAAGAAAAGCCCCATCCTGCATAATTTAACATATGTTAACTAGTATTAACTAATTGGTCTTTGCAAGCAATACTAAGAGAAAGGGTCTATTATTAGCCTCATTGGAAAACATGTTTAAGGAAGCAAGGTCATTAAAATAAAAATAGAACCAATCTTCTCTTGTGAGAAAAGAAGACATATCAACCTTTAGCTTGAGTAAAATCAACAGACAAATAATTTACAGCACGAAGAATAGGATGTGGGCAATTAGATACATAAAAGAAGGAGGCAGACAGATCATCTCACTAATAAATAAATATAAACGCATTTGCAATGCTAGGCTTCTGGAAGGTGACATTTTACCTGCCCGTGACTGATTTAAAGGGCATCACACCAGTAGGGTAGGAGAGATGGCCCAGCAATGAGGAGCATTCAGTTAAGGTCTGTGTTGCTCTGTCAGAGGATCCAACTGTGGTTCCCACCACCCATGTCTGGCCACTCACAAACTCCTGAAACTCCAGCTCCAGGGGGGTTGATATTCTTAGCCTATGCTGCAACTTGCATGCACATTCATACATCTACCTACAGATAAACAGGTACATATAATAAAAATAATCCAAACATAAAATTTTAAAAATTAATTTTACCCAAGCTTTGATGAACATAAACATAAAAATAATCTTCAAAAACATAGGGAGAGGGATGGTCCAGGGTTCAGGTCCCCACCACACATGTAAACTCTATATGGTATGGTAGCACAACTGTAATGTCTATATATGGTATGGTAGCACAACTGTAATGTCTGTATTTAGGAAGCAGAGAGTTGGGATTCCCAGTGGCAGGCTAGCTCAAAACCCGGCCTCAGTCATCCAAATAATAAATGTTTTGGTTTGAGCTTTGTGGAGGTAGAATGGGTGTCTGGGTGGGACTGAATGAAGCAATTGAGTTTTCCTGAGTTGAAAGTGATTTAGTCCTGAAAACTACTAAGGGAGTTCAAGTTTTACCTTCCTAGTGACAACTCTCCATAGGAAGTGCAGCATGAGGAGAGTATCCTAGAATAAATTTCTCAATAGACTTACACCATGCCTCAATGTCTTAGCACTTCTGGGGAATATGAAATATGATATGTCATTAAAAGATATGGTCTTTTGTTGAAGTAACCTCTCCATAAAGGTAGCATTGGTGCATTTACACAGGAGTACAGATAAGCTTAAAAATAAAAGCCACAGGGATAAAAAGAAAAGGAGAATTAGTGAACGAAGAGCAGCTTTTTCATACTCAACAAAAGGGAAACCCTAACTTTAGAGAGATAAAGTGAAATACTAGATGTCAAGGACGCGGCTATCTCCTAGCTGAATTTGATCACACCAAGTGATACAGAGAGGGGATGCCTATAAAAGTTCTAGAAGTTCTTATTTGCATGCATGTAAAACTCAGAGAATGACATTAGGTGTCTTCCTTGATCATCCTCTGTGGTGGTTTCAATAGGTTATGTTCAGGATAACTATACACTTATAGTCCTTATAAAATAACATTGTATCTAACTTTCACACAGGTAGGCAAGAGACAATAAACATTTGCATTACATAGCTGAAATATGTTTCTAATTAGTCCTATGCTTTTAGTATAACATTTGACTTAGAAAAATGCATAAAAATGAAGCCCTGCTTACATTGTTTTGAATCGATGTTTTGAGATCTGACTTCCTAAGGAAAGTGCCCAGCTGGTAATGTTCATCAAGAAGCCTAACCTGTGCTTTGAAGTACACTGTGAACTCACCTTGGCCTGACTTAGAACAAGAACATCTGGAAACAGACTTCACATCTGGCTTGTGTTGCATTGTGAGTGCTTGAGTGATTCAGCAGCAGACCTCAGAGTGACCATCAGCTGGCAGGCTGAACATTTAGTTGGCAGACACTCCCTTCCTCTCCTGGGAATTTGGACGGGCCCCCTTGAAATTTTATCACCAGAATGAAGTAACGTGGAAGGGTGAATTTCTTGAGCTTTTGTAGTTACTGAGATCAAGTCTGATCCGTTCTCAATGTGCAGAGATTAAAAGTGTAAACTCCCACACAGCAGCTGAGATAATGACACCGACTCAAAGCATAAATGTGGACTGATCTAATTTTAGTCAGGTGGCAATGGATTCTCTTTGTAGAAATGTTGCCTGTCTTCCTGCTGGGATGGATGGGAAAATACAGCTCATCACACACTGAGGCAAAGCAATTTTCCTCTTGCTAAGAGTGTAATATGCAGTCTGTATGAAGTAGGTCTCCTCTCTGCTAGTATTGCAGTTGATTCTCCTGGGGGCTGTCTATTGGGTAAAAAATAGTGTTATTAGATACAGCTTAAATACAAAATAATAAGGAAATACCAGTGATATTTAAATTTATTTCAATTATGTACAGAATTAAGAAATTAAAGACGTATATCTATTTCTTTCTATTAGATCCTACCATTGAAGAATTGTTGTTCTAGAGGGTCAGAGTGATATGGTGAGAGCAAGATCAGATAGGACTCGGGTTGAAATCAGAAGTCTGCGGTAGAGGTCCTCTGAAAACTTGGACACACGCACACACACATGGTTGTACTGCTGTGGGAACTAATTGAGATTCTTCAGTAAAATAGACAGCCTGGCACTGATTGGCAGTTTCTGGTGCCATCTCTGGGTGCCATCTCTGGGTGCCACCTCTGGGTGCCATCTCGGTGCCATCTATGGGTGCCCAGTGCTTGAGGAGATTTTCCTTCTGCCTGCCAGACAAAGGGTACTTATAGATACAAAGGGTACTTATAGATACAAAGGGTACTTGTAGATACAAAGGGTACTTATAGATACAAAGGGTACTTATAGATACAAAGGGTACTTGTAGATACAAAGGGTACTTGTAGATACAAAAAGGGTACTTGTAGATACAAAGGGTACTTGTAGATACAAAGGGTACTTGTAGATACAAAGGGTACTTGTAGATACAAAGGGTACTTNAAAGGGTACTTGTAGATACAAAGGGTACTTGTAGATACAAAGGGTACTTGTAGATACAAAGGGTACTTGTAGATACAAAGGGTACTTATAGATACAAAGGGTACTTATAGATACCTGCTTTTCTCTGATTTTCCCAATTAAAAATTGCCTCAGGGTACTGCATACCATGGTATGACCAGGTCCTCAGTGCCCACCTCTTTCCTGCAGGCTGCCTCTACTTCAGACCTGCCCTGACACGAGCAGGTCCTCGGTGTGGCCTCCCTCCTTTAGACATCCTCGTCTACCTCAGAACGACCGTAATCTGAACACACACTCAGTGTAGGTCCCCTTTCTGCAGACAATCTCTACTTCAGGTCTGCTGTCCTGTAAATAGTTCCTCAGCATCTCCCTTCTTCAGGCTCCCTCTTTTCTGGAGACATTTCTCATTTCCTTCAATTATTTCCTGTGCCTGCTTCAAATCAAGGAAGTTTAGAAGAGGCCAGAGGGTCGCCATTGTCTATTGATGACCACACAACAGTGTGTGTGTCTTTAATCACTAAAGGCTGACACAGTTCCATGGACCAAAGATATCAAAAGTCATGTGGTGTAACCATAGAGCACCATGACAAGGTGGAGTAAATGGTAGTCAGGGCATTAGCAGAGCTGACTATCATGAGTGACCCTTAGCTGACTGAGTTCTGCGTGTATGAAACACTGACAGTGGATTGTAAACAAAGATCTGGAATCTTGCCCAACTCTGCCTTTTACCAATCACATGCAGAAGAATGTACCTTCAACTACAACTGTCATCTTTGTTGCCCCCCAAAACTGACACCCCAAAAAACTGACACCCAAAAAACCTACTTATTCTGCTTTCCACGATGGAATACTTTGTAAACAGTACTTGGTGGTCTCTGGTCCTGTTTAAAACCTTTGGGGCGTTGGAATCACAGATCTAGGGGTTTACTAGCTAAAGAGGAAGTGTAAATGTCACCTGAATAGCCTATAGTTTGGCTTCTCAATTGTGTCAAAATTATTAAGAATACTCTTATGAATGCTGAGTCTGGGGCCTCAGCTCAAGAATTTCTAGTTCATTTGGTCCATCACGAAGCCTACCTTTTAACAAGCATACGGTAGTAATACAGTGCCTAGAGTCTGGTCCTTGACCAAATGTCATGCTATCCTCTAAGGGGCCAGTCCATTGGGGTGATTATTTAGAAATAATAAATTGAAAATGCATATGCTGTATATGATAAATTTTGGAAAGCTCACATGAAATAAAGTAGGAAATTGACTAAAAAGGGAGGCATTCAAAATCATACATTAGGTTTTTACACGCCACCCCCAAGACATTTTTTAAGTGACTAGAATGAATGAAAAAAGTCAGTCAGCTAAACAGATCTGTGCTCAGTAAGGATGTAAGTTCGTTGCTACAGGATCATCATCTGTTTTAATGTGTTTACAAAATTGAGGAACAAAAGAAGACAACATATATTTAAGCCACACAGAAAAGAATTATTACTTTGGAAATGGCAGCTGTTATTCTCCCAATTATTAACTATCCTTAAATCATAAAACTTAAAGCTGCATAATCGCAAGGAGAAATGTTTCTCTAAGCTAGTCAAAGACAATCAGACTTTTGTCTTTTAAGTCATTTTGTTGATATATAATTCACATATAACACAACTATTTAGATTCTGCTGTATTATGTGAATAATTTTGATAATAGTAAAATATATATCACGTGACATTTCCATTTTATTTGTATTTGAACATACAATTTCAAGGCCATAACCACATTCACAATGCTGTGTATTATCACTGCTATTTACAAACTTGTCCCTAATATCTGTCAGAAGCGTTATAGCCATTAAAGAATAACTCTACAATCTCTACGTAGCTTTCCCCACGTATTTGCCTATTGTAATATTTTAGTTAAGAAGTGATTCAGATATTTCATGGCTCTTCACAGACCCTCATGGTACTTGCTCCAGTCTCTATAGGGTTTTTGTAGCCATAGAAGTCAGTCATTTTCCTGTATATCTCAGTGGGAACTTCTGGAAGTCTTGGTCTGTGTTCTATGTACCCTACAGTTTGCAGAATGAAGGAGCCCTCCCCACTCTGCTGCCTTTTTCTTTTCTTTTCTTTTCTTTTCTTTTCTTTTCTTTTCTTTTCTTTTCTTTTCTTTTCTTTT
>NC_034611.1:2406019-2422726 GCF_900095145.1 Mus pahari | reverse complement strand
TTGTTTTTTCGAGACAGGGTTTCTCTGTGTAGCCCTGGCTGTCCTGTAGACCAGGCTGGCCTCGAACTCAGAAATGTGCCTGCCTCTGCCTCCCAAGTGCTGGGACTAAAGGCGGTATCTGCTTACACTTCCATAGCATGTCACGTTGTTTATAATTTCCTCCTTTTCTATCTCATCTTCCACTTCCCCTGGAATGTGTAATTCAAGAATGCAAGGTAGGTTACCGTTCTTCCTGCCTCCTAAGGTGGGACCTGAGACATGGAGAGGAAGCTATGGGGAGGAGTGTGCTGACACAAAGACTGGGACTTAAGAACTGTCCTCAGGGCTCTGCCCTACCTGCTGTCCTCACTGAAATCTCACAAAAAAGGGCAGGGGCTGAAGGGAATCCCATAGCTCTTACACACACCGCGATTAAATGCCTTCTAGAATTCTTCTCTTCCCTGTAATTCCTGAGCTAGCTTTCTTCTTCAGTATCAGTTCATACACAGCAGCTGTACCCAGTGGCCTATTGTAAGTATGTAGCAAAAATGTCCACTAATAAAGAGAAGCCTGGCTCACTGTCGAGTTTTGCATTTCTATGACATTGGGTTTTATTAACTAAACACACTGACTTCTGCCTCATAATGAGCAAAGAGAAATCAAGTGCAAATGTCAGGGTGTGGCCCTGACCCTGCTGCTCACAGACAGGACACTTTCTGGTCTCTATGGAGTTGGGCAGCTGGTATAGTAAAGTCTGATGTGAGCGCCCAGCCTGTGCCTGAGCATACTGCTGATGCTGTCCTTTGCTCTGTCAGAAGCATACATCACTGAGTGAACACCTTTGTGGATTCATAAGGAAAACTATCATCATAGAAAAAGGTGGAGAGGTGGTTAATATTGAGTGTGATTTTACAGAATTTAGAATCACTTAAGAGACAAACCTCTGGCCATGCCTGTGAGGGATCACCTCGAGGAGGTTAACTGAGGTGGGAAGACATACCGTAGTAAACATGAGTAGTGTCATTCCATGGTTTGGTTTCTGAAATGAGTACAAAGGGGGAGGGCACCAGCTGCTGTCACTCTCAGCTTCCTGAATGTGGGCACAGTGCAGCCACCTTACACCTCTACCATTGGCTTTGGCTTCTTCACTATGGTGGGCTGTACTGTCCAATATTCAGACAAATGAACACTTCCTTCCTCAAGATGCTTTTGCCGAGTACTTTGAGATAGCAATAGGAAAAGTAACTGGCGGGTAAGGAGGAAAACCTCAGGTCCTTAGGTAATCTGTATATCCACAGTGGATGAAACTCAAGGTACCGCATACTGGGTGAGTGTGTGGACATGTTTGGAGAAGCGTGCAAAGCAAGTGATGGTGTCTTAGGGTTTCATTGCTGGGAAGAGACACCATGGCCAATGCAACTCTTATAGAGGGCAATATTTAATTAGGGCTGGCTGATAGGTTCAAAGGTTCAGTCCATTGTCATCATGGCAGGAAGCATGGCAGCATCCAGGCAGACATGGTGCTAGAGAAGGAGCTGAGAGTTCTACATCTTGATCCAGCTACACCCAGGAGAGAACTATGGGCAGAACCTGAGCACTAAGAGCCCTCAAAGCCTACCTATACAGTGATCCACTTCCTCCAAACTATTCCAACGAGGGCACACCACCCAATAATACCACTTCCCATGAGCCAAGCATATTCAAACCATCACAGATGGCTATTCAGTTGTTCTAAAACAAGGTCTGTACTGATTGCAGACACAAGATAACATGAAAACAATGCCTAGTTGATAATGCTGAATGACAGGGGAAAACACCCAAAAGGGCACCGACTGTGTCCACCAGGCTCACAGGCAGAGCTCGGACTTTCAGCCTGTGTCTTAGCTGCCGAGGTTGCATGCTTTCCTCTCTCCTCTATGCTTTCCATGAAAGGGCTTTTCCAGACAATAAGTTCCTCCCCACTTCTCAGAAATAAATAAATAAATAAATAAATAACCAATTAAAAGTAGAGTGATTTCTAGCAACTGCTGTCTAAAGCCTATTTTAAAAAAAAATACACCCCATAATATTATCTGGGCAGCCTCTCAGGCTTTTTAGGGAGGGATCTAAATCTGCAGCCGAACAACCTCAGGGCTCCCATATCAAACATCAGCAGTGACATTTGGAGCCTTTCATTATGCAGTTTCTAGTACTGTGCAACCTCCCGAGCACCTTGGAACCTACACACACCGTTTCTCGTACGCTCTCATGTTGCTGCATCTGGGTGACAGGAAAAGCTAAAAATACCTGTAAAGATGGTGATGTACGTGGGCTTTCTCCCATAAACCTTGTGAACTTACAGTATGCATGCAAACGCCCCTCCCCAGTCCCAAATGACTCAAGTTTCTATAGTACCCACGAAGAAACAGGTTAGACATCAAAGCTGGCCAGTACCCCTAAAACCTGAGGTTACAAGACCCTTAGAATTCGAGAAGCTTGTACTCATTTCCTAATTAATTTACCTCAAGTGTTAGTTTTAAAACAGAAACGTTGCTGAATTGTCAAGAGCCCTTCTTGCTGGTGGCTAGAACTTAAAATGTGATTTTACTAAAAAAAAATTAAAACAAAATAATTGTAGTTATTTTCAGTTCATACTAAGAGTAGTAAAGTTGTAGTTGTTTTCAATTCATATGATGAGTGGGGAAATCGTGGTTGTTTGCAGTTCGTACTACGAGTAGTAGCGAAATAATTTTATTTCCTCACCTTCATTATTTGATGTTTTTCTTCAAATTTTGTTTCTCCTAAATCTTATCATCCAAAAACCATTGTTGAGTATGCCGTGGTGCCCTGACATGATTCAGGAGACAACTAACAAAATCTTCAAGACTGTAATAATGAAAATGAAACGTACCAATGTTTCGAAATCATTTATTTGAGATGAATTATCCAAGGATTTAATTGTCCCACCTGTTGGGCTGGGTTACCGTGCGATTATGATGTCCCCTACAGGTGCATGTCTTAAATTTTGGGTCCCCCAGATTGGCAGTGTGATTATGGAAGGTTATGAGGTGAGGCTGACCTGGAGGACAGACAGCACTGGGAGAGGGCCCTTAGTGGGTGTTTTGACTCTGGCCCCTTCCTGTCTCTTTCTCTGCTCCCTGTCAGCCATGAAGTAAAGAAGTGTCTCTGCACTGAAGCTACTGTCATAGAGGTACTCTATCCAAGCCCATGAATCAAGCAACCATGCGCCACAACCACGAATGCCATCACCCAAATGAATGCCTCCCCACTTATGTTATGATATTGATCACAGAGGTGATGAAAGTAATTCATAGAGCTAGGTAGAGCTGGACTGTGTAATCTGCCACACACTGAGGAGTCTAAACACAACTGGTTTGATTGGAGGTGAGGAACAAGTATAACATACATGCTAATTTGTTTTAAGGACTTACTGCAAAAAAAAAAAAAAAGAATGTAAAATATTCATATCGTTTTGGTAGGTAGTACACAAGATACTAATATTTTTGACATATTGTAATACAATAGCATTAAAATTAAATTATTTGTTATTTATGTTTTTAAAATATAACATAGAAATAGTTTTGTTAATTCCATTGGACATGGCTGCTTTAAATAAACTAAAATTTCTAGGTATTTTTCTGGAAACAGTTGAAGTACATTACCCATTGAGATGCAGTGTAGCTAGTTTGGGTTTCAAAAAACTTTTTTTATTGATTCTTTGGGAATTTTATATCATGCACTGCAATCCTACTCATTTATCAGCCCTTCCATATCTGACCACCATACCTCACCAAATGAAAACAAAAAATAAAAATAGAAATAAAAAAAATTGATAAAACCTTCCACCACCTCTCTGGGCAGTGACCTATTCCTCTCCCAATTTCAGCCTCTCTCATGTGTCACAGCGGTTGTGAGCCCAGCTCCGTCTCACCCTACTGCTCCACCCCACCCTACCGCTCCATCCCACCACCTCTTCCACCTCTCTATCGCATATCCACTTGTTGTAGTGGCACTGGGCACTGCAGTGTGCCATGCAGTACATCCTTTGCCCAAACAGCTTTACTTCCCAATATTCATTGCAGTGAAATATTCATTGCAGTGAGTCACTGGTCTGGTTTGAAGCCTCTGCCTTCAACTACACTATTATTACTGGATCCTCACCAGGACTCCTCTCAGATTTCCTGCTGTTTCCCTATATCAAAGAGATCCTGCAGCTTTGGTTCTGCAAGACCAGACCCTTCACATACTCCACCAGCTCATAGATGAGGTAGATGTTGTAATGGGCCGATTCAAGGCCCTAGATCTTGGTCTGAGTGGTAACTGAGTTGGTCAGATGGAGTCTCTGCCAGTCCTCTCTCCCTAACCCCTGGCAAGGGGCAGGGCCATCTCTCCCACTATGTCACTGTGACTATGCAGGCTATGTCACTGTGTGCACTGCAGACCAGCAATGGATGGGGCCAACTTACCATGGCATGCTGGACATCAATATGGTCACTGGTAGCAGCCCAGACCATTGACCTTTACATTGACCTTCAGTGGTAACACAGGCCATGGAATATCAACATAAAACATATCAATAGAACTCCCATCTAAAACAGGATCACAGACTCAGACATGGCGCTGAGTGGCAGCCCAGGCCAGGACATCTCCATGGCCTCAGGTGGCAGCATAGGCCATTCCGATCAGTTTGGATCCCAGTGGCAGCACCTCCCACAGACATCAATACAGCCTCAGACAGTAAAAGCACAGGCCACAGACATCCGAATAATCCTCAGTGGCAACACAAGCCAGACATCAACACAGACCCTGGTTGTGGTAAGACGATGGGCCCAGAGAAGACCCTTAACAGCAGCTTGGGCCAGGATATCACATGGCTCCTCAGATAGTAGGGTCCTCATCAGGTTCGAATGTCCAGTTCCATCTCTCTCTGCAGTGCAAGCACCACTCTGCTTCTCTTCCTCTCCCACTTCTTCCCTGTGTACTTGATCTTCCTCATCGCTCCCTCACATCTTTGTTCACTGTAATGGCTCCTGACTCAGGCCAGAGGCAGGCACTTGGGTGTCTTCGCCAGTGTAGCTACTTAAATTGTCTGCCAGAGAATACAACCAAACCTCTTCCAGAACCAACTGGAAAGGCACCTCTGGGAAAGAAATTGCCACGTCATTGTCTGCACCAATGCTATCCTTTATCCTTCTGAAGTGACAATCAAATTGGCGTTGAGTATGTTGAGGGATTTACTGGATCTTTAATTGCTGTGAAAGAAGGGATTGGCAGACACTACCATGCACAGCAGTTACACCCAGTGTGTTCTCACATTTGTCTATAGTAAATCAACTGTCCCTTTCTACCAATGTGTCCTAGAGGCATCGTACCCAAGGGTTTAGATTTTTCCAGTATTGCCTTGAAGATAGACGAATTCAATGGATTATGTATTGAACCATTAGGTACAGATGTAAACATGAGGTCTTCGGTTTCCAGAGACTTCTCTGTGAATGCTGTCTGGTATGTGAGCAGTCTAGGATAGAAAATATTAATATAAAAATAAGTTCAACTTTTACATAAGAAGACTACAAGATTATAAACATATGCTTTCCACAGGATCCTGGTGAAATTCTATCATTTATCAGTTTCCAACTTAAGTTTTAAAATTCTATCTGAATTCTACGCTAACATAAGTGCAATGACCTCTTCTAGTCACCATGGAGCTTCTGCCATCTGCTGGTATGTGTGGAGCTCACTGCAGTCACAAACCCAACAGCATCGCCTCTCCCAGTCCACAAAACAAAGCATCTAGATTTTTTTATTCATTAGAAAATGCAGAAGAATGTGTAGGATAGGCCTGATCTACTTGACATTGTCACCAAGCTCTTTGTTTTGTTTGCTTGGTTCCTACAAAGCCCATTTGTGTGCTTTGGCTTTTGTTTTATTTTTAATTATTTATATTTATTTATGTGCCTATCCATTTATGTATGGTGTGGATATCATTATTGTGGTGTGTGTAAATATGGAAATCACATATCAACGTCCAATGAGTATCTTTCTTTCTATGTCTGTACTTTATTCTCTGAGGCAGAGTATGTCTCTTGCTGAACCTCATTTGTCTGGACTGGTTGACCCTTGGGACCCTAGGGATCCAACTGTCTCTGCTCTCTCCTCCAGCATTTGGCTTTCCTAAGCACACCAGAGACCCCCTCCCCCAAATGGGTCTTTATGTTGAGCAACCTTTTTATCCATGGAGCCACCTCAATATCCCTATATCATTCTTTTTTATCATAAAAAGTTACTTGACTTATCTATTTCCTTTTACAAATTTTATTTCACAGTATTTATAAAACTAGAAATAATTTAGCATTGATGGTACAAATTTAATGAAATTCATACTACATTTTAAAATTAATTTTAATACTAAATATCTGGTTTGGTCCAAACCTAAAGTGGCCAAACTTGGACTCCAGCTAATGGAGGTGTTAAAGGGAATGGAAGTTTGAGGAGGAGGGGTCTTGCTAAAAGAGATGTTTTTTTGTTTCGTTTGTTTGTTTTGTTTTCCCTTTGGTTTCTTGGTTGCAGAGAAAATGTAGTTAGCAACCACAGTGCTGCAAGTTACCATGAGCTCTGCTGTGCCTTCCACACCATGACAGAACTCTGAAAGTATAACCAAAAAAAGTCTTCCTTTCTTTAAATTTCTTCTGTCAAGTATTCTATCACAGCAACAAAACAAGTTACCAGTGCAGTTTCCCGTGAAACATACACCATTTATGTTTAACCTGCATTATTTGAACCCTTGGTATATAGTGTAGCAGTTTGACTTTTACATTGTAAATAGATTAATTATGGCTATGTCATATGGCCTCTATAAAATCCTATGAAGAGAACCTTATTGTTTTAATAAGTGTTTTTATTTTTTATTATATATTTTATAAATTCTCACCACATCCTGGGCTGTATTTGAAGTGTTGGGGATAAACTGGTAACTTGGTATATATCTGATCCTTGTGCAAGAAAATAGGCATGTTTTCTAAGGATTATATTTTGTTCTTTTTAAAAATATCAGTGTAGTTTGACCATCTTATACATATTTTTAATGATTCATATGTTGTTTCCGAAGACAAAAATACCCTATGCCCCCATTATGAGTTTTCTGAATAATAGCAACAGTCACTCCTTTTATCCAAAAACAGAGACTAATTACAGCACCATTAATATTTTTTATTAATAATAGGAGATAGTCCAGTATGCTCTTATCATAACCAGCCATCATAGACAAGCTGAAATTCAAAATTAACAATCCTAAGCTTAAATCAAAAATGTTTTGAAATCTGAAATCTGTGTGTGTGTGTCTGCATGTGCCCATATGTGTGCCTATATGTGTGCCGATGTGCCAATGTACCCCTGTGTGCCCGTGTGTGTGTGTGTGTGTGTGTGTGTGTGTGTGTGTGAGTATTACTGGAGACTGAGAGCTAAGCCTTGCTTATACTAACAAGAGACACTTTGTGGCTGAGCTATATTCCATTCCCAATCCTTGTATTTTTATTTAATTAAAATTTTTGTTTTGAGACAATGCCTCACTAAGTTGCCCAGGCAGATCTTGAACTCAGTCTGAAGTTCAGAAAGCCTTGACATTTCAATCCTTCTTCCTTAGTCTCCTTAGCACGGGAGACTACAGAGTTGTGTCACTAAGCCTAGCTTAAAACCTAAAACATTTTCCACAGTGTCCATGAGTGGATAATCTTACATCACGACACTTGGTTTCATGCATGACATTATTAAAAAAAAAAAAAAAACTAGTTTAAAGTTACTTTTAATGTGTATGTGTAGGGTATACAAAGCATAAAAGAATATAATGTTTATGCTTTTCTATCTCCAAGATATTCATGGTGTATATGTAAAAAGTTAAAATTATTCCAAAGTCTGAAGCACTCTGCCCCTAAACATTTTTGACTAGAAATTCTTGACTTATAATGTAATGATAATAATATCATGAAATATGAGAAAGTCTGGGATAAATAGTATCATTATTGGCTCTCCCAAACAGACAATTATCTGGACCCTTCAGAAAATGGACACAATCACACATAAGACAGGGGTATTCCATGGAGAATGTGACTTTCAATGAAGAGGGCTGTGAATAATCCAAGGATCAGGCCCTACTGTGTAGTGTCTTTGAAAGTTGGTCTGTGTAGATGACATGGGGTTAAGAATCATGAATAAAAGCCTAATGCTTAATGTTGCCTGTTCTGCTCTGTAGAGGAATGTTAGCCCAAACTGAATTTTGAACTTGAAGTTGGTTTGTCTTGGGCTCCCATTACTGACTAGATCACTGCACCTACTATGGCTAGCCTCAGCGAGAGAGGATGTGCCTCATCCTCAGGAACTTGATGCACCAGCGGGAGGGGGACCTGGATGAGGGCTGCCTTTTCAGAGGCAAAGGGGAGGAAGGCTGAGGGGAGGAATGGGGGCAACATCATTTGGGATGTAAACAAACAGATAGATAGATAGATACATAGATACATAGCTAGATAGATAATAAATAAATAAATAAATAAATAAATAAATAAATAAATAAATAGATTTTAAAGCCTTTCACAGTGAGGCTATGAGAGTCCAAGGATAATAGTTTGGGCTTGTGACATGCTCAGCTTCTATCTCACCTCTTTAGTAGACATACAGAAGATTCCACTTCCCTGAGTCTGACTGAGCTTCCCTATCTATTCAACAGAGGCATGCTCAACATTCTAATTTTACAAAGAATCAAAACCCAGTAAGAGGAAGGTAACAGAAGGTCTTAAGTGTTCCTTTTGGTGGGCCTTCAATAACAAGGTTGTTAGTAATAAAACCATTTCATTGAAACATTTCTGGTGTAAGAACTTGTGCTCCTGTCAGTCTGAGTCATCATGGTTGAGGTTAACTTGGTCTGACTGTATTGATCTGATGAAACAGTTATCTCCAAAGCTCCAAGAAAGCAATTTCTTCTCCCAGCTTAAATCACAGAGATGCCCATCACAAAGTAGGGGTACTTCTGATCATTTTTCTTTCTGAATTTGATTCAAGGATTGCAGACATCAAAGTTTATCTTCAAGGAGGAGGGTTGTGAAACAGTTCTCCTCTGGGCCTGAAGAAGCAGACACCAATAACTGAAGTATCATTGGCTGAAACCGATGTCAAAAGAAAGAGGAAAGTCCTCAACATTGCCTTTCAGTGACTTGTGCTTATAGACAATTTTGGAACCCAAGCTACTCTGTCACATTTCAGGCAAGCATGAAGAACTACAAATGAACTATTCAATGGGAAAGGATGTGCAAAGGTCACTGGGAGGAAGAAAGACAATGGGTGTAACTGGCTCTGGGTACACAAGGACTCTTGGTTTGATTGACAAAATAGTTCATTCATAAATCTCAGAACAAGGGAAATACATTTCTTTGTTGGTTTAGAAAGAAAGAAGAGGGTTCGTGTTAAGCAAAATGAATCAGTGGGATGGCTTCTTCTGAGGACACCCAGTGAATCTACAAGTGTCACCTCCAGTTCACATGTCTATGAAGAAAGATATTTAGACACTTTATCTGCTGACACATCAATATATGCTTTCTATCATACTGTGTAGTTAGAATTTTCTAGAGGATCATAACTGATCGAATGATTTTATTAGAAATCATTGGCTACAAGCTATGGTCCAGCTAGTCCAGCAATGACTGTCTACCAACAGAAGGTCTGAAAAATCAATAGTTATATAGTCCATGAGGTTAGCTGTCTCAGCTGGTCTGAGACAGCAAATATATATACCAGAACTACAAAAGAGTGGGCTCTAATGCCAGTGAAGAACTGGCAAGCAAGCATCCTTCTTCTATGTCGTTTATACAGATACCACCAAAGGTTTGGCCCAGATTAAAGGTACATCTTCCTACCTCAATATGCTCTGGAAATATGAGAGAAAAGACACATAAGAAGAAATCTGTATTGTCTTTTCCCTGATGGATTTTAGATTGCATCTTGACTTCTTCATTTTATGCTTGTGAAAGCATTGGTCATCTTTCATCAAGCTTCATGAACCTGGCCAGATTTTTAGTCTAGGCAGAAGTAGTTTGTTTTATTTTGTTTTGTTTTTTGTCTGTTTGTTGTTGCTGCTGTTGTTTTGTTTTGTTTTGTTTTATCCACGTTCTGACTTCAGAACTTTGCAGTGGCCTGTCTGTTCCTGTGATCCTAGAAAATATGGAACCATTTCCAAAATAAGCCAACTAGAACCTTGGATACAAAGCTGCACACAGTCATCAGGATAAAGCAATTTCAAAACTGTCAATTCTATTTCTAGAAAAGACTATTGCCTGAAAAGGAAATCTGAAATTCCTTTTGGGTAATTAGAAGATTGAAGTCACATTAACAGCTATTATGTGCACATTAGTTCTGGTGTCTCTCCAGAGGGCTCTGGGCAAGGGCAATGTTTGAATCTCTACACAACTTACCTGGTTTTACATGAAACCCCGGAATGCTCAGCCATAGAGACCATAGCCACTTCTGGCCAAAAGCCCAGTAAGTCTGTACTGCTAGCCACGTAAAAACCTGGAGTGTCTACCATACTTAGCAAACATCAAAACCAAGGTCATATTCAATGTGGTAGACTGAAATATTTTTGAAATTCATATGTGAATGGACACATCAGAACACATATAGAGCTTATATATGTTCTGTGTCTTATGCATTGAAATTAATGACACTGTGCTACACATAAGATTTTCATGCAGCTGGTTATAACCTTAAATTCATAATATATGGTGGTTATGTCTGTCTATGTTTAGCTATCAGGGTAAGCAAAGTGTATTTAATTCTCTTTTCTTTTTTTCTTGGATATTTTCTTTATTTATATTTCAAATGTTATCCCCTTTCCCGGTCCCCACCCCTGAAAACCTCCTATCCCATCCTCCATGTCCCTACTTCTATGAGGGTGTTCCTCCACCCACCCACCCATTCCCACCACCCTGCCCTTAGTTCCCCTACAGTGGGGCATCTATCGAGCCTTTGTAAGATCAGAGACCTCTCCTCCCATTGATGCATGACAAGGCCATCCTCTGCAATGTATGCAGCTGGTGCCCTGTGTACTCATTGGTTGATGGCTTAGCCCCTGGGAGCTCTTAGGGGACTGGTTGGTTGATTTTGTTGTTCTTCCTGCGGGGTTGCAATCCCCTTCAACTCCTTTGGTCCTTTCTCTAACTCCACTATAGGGAACCAGCGCTCAGTCCAATGGTGGTCTACAGCTATGTATTTGAAAGGCTCTGGCAGGGCCTCTCAGAAGACAGCCATGTTAGGCTCCTTTAAGCATGCACTTCTTGGCATCCACAAGAGTGTCTGGGTTTGGTAACTGTATATGGAATGAATCCCAAGGTAGAAAGGTCTCTGGGTGGCCTTTCCTTCAGTCTCTGCTCTACACTTTATCTCCATATTCGTTCCTGTGAGTATTTTGTTCTCCTTCTAAAAAGGACCAAAGCAACCACACTTTAGTCTTCCTTCTTCCTGAACTTCATGTGGTCTGTGAATTGTATCTCGCTTATTTGGAGTTGTTGAGTTAATATCCACTTATCAGTGAGTGCATACCATGTGTGTTCTTTTGTGACTGGGTTACCTCACTCAGGATGATATTTTATAGTGATATCCATTTGCTTAAGAATTTCATGAATCTATTATTTTTAATAGCTGAGTAGTACTCCATTGTGTAAATGTACCACATTTCCTGTATCCATTCCTCTGTTGAAGGACATCTGGATTCTTTCCAGCTCTTGGCTATTATAAATAAGGCTGTTATGAACATAGTGGAGCATGTGTCCTTATTACATGTTGGAGAATATTCTGGATATATACCCAGGAGTGGTATAGCTGGGTCCTCAGGTAGTACTATGTCCAATTTTCTGAGGAACCACCAGACTGATTTCCAGAGCAGTTGTACCAGCTTAAAATCCCACCAGCAATGGAGAAGAGTTCCTTTTTCTTCACATCCTCATCAGCATCTGCTGTCACCTGAAGTTTTGATCTTAGCCATTCTGACTGGTGTAAGGTGGAATCTCAGGGTTGTTTTGATTTTCATCTCCCTGGTGACAAAGAATTTTGAACATTTCTTTAGGTGCTTCTCAGCCATGTGATATTCCTCAGTTGTGAATTCTTTGTTTAGCTCTGTACCCCATTTTTAATAGGGTTATTTGGTTCTCTGGAGTCTAACTTTTTGAGTTCTTTGTATNTATTGGATATTAGCTCTCTATCAAATTTAGGGTTGGTAAAGATCTTTTCCCAATTTGTTGGTTGCCATTTTGGTCTTATTGACAATGCCCTTTGCCTTACAGAAGCTTTGAAATTTTATGAGGTCCCATTTGCCTATTGTTGATCTTAGAGCATAAGCCATTGGTGTTTTGTTCAGGAATTTTTCCCCGTGCCCATGTGTTTGGGGCTTTTCCCCACTTTCTCCTCTATAAATTTCAGTGTCTCTGGTTTTATGTGGAGTTCCTTGATCCACTTAGACTTGAGCTTTGTACAGGAGATTAGAAGGGGGTGGTTTGCATTTGTTTACCTGCTGACCTCCAGATGAATCAGCGACCTTTGGTAAAGATGCTGTCTTTTTTCAACTGGATGGGTTTCTCTCCTTTGTCAAAGACCAAGTGAACATATGTGTGTGTTTGTGCATTTCTGGATCTTCAATTCTATTCCATTGATCTTCCTGCCTGTCTCTGAACCAATACCATACAGTTTTCCTCACGATTGCTCTGTAATACAGCTTAAGGTCACTGATGGTGATTCCCCCAGAAGTTCTTTTATTGTTGAGAATATTTTTCGCTAGCCTGTGTTTTTGTGATTCCAAATGAATTTGCAAATTGCACATTCCTACTCTATGAGGAATTGATTGGGAATTTTCGTGGGGATTGTATTGAATCTGTAGATTGCTTTGGGCAGGATAGCAATTTTTACTATATTAATCCTGCCAATCCATGAGCATGGGAGGTCTTTCCATCTTCTGAGATCTTTGATATCTTTCTTTAGAGACTTGAAGTTGCTGTCATAAAGATTTTCACTTGCTTGGTTAGGGTCACACAAAGGTATGTAATATTATTTGTGACTATTGTGAAGGTTGTTGTGTCCCTAATTTCTTTCTCAGCCTCTTTATCCTTTGAGTAGAGGAAGGCTACTGATTTGTTTGAGTTAATTTTATATCCAGCCACTGCTGAAATTGTGCATCAGCTTTAGTTTTCTAGTGGTATTTTGGGGGTCACTTAAATATACGATCATATCATCTGCAAATAGTGATATTTTGATTTCTTCCTTTCCAATTTGTACCCTTTGACCTCCTTTTCTTGTCTAATGGCTCTGGCTAGGACTTCAAGCACTATATTGAATAGACAAGGAGAGAGTGGTCAGCCTTCTCTAGTCCCTGATTTTAGTGAAATTGCTTCAAGTTTCTCTCTATTTTGATATTAGCTACTGGTTTGCTGTATATTGCTTTTATTATGTTTAGGGATGGGCCTTGAATTCCTGATCTTTCCAAGACTTTTTAACATGAAGGGATGCTGAATTTTGTCAAATGTTTTTTCAGCATCTAATGAAATGATCATGTGGTTTTTTTTTTTCCCTTTGAGTTTGTTTATGTAGTGGATTATATTGATGGACTTTCACATATTGAACCACTCCTGAATCCCTGGGATTAAGGCTATTTGATTGTGGTCAATAATCATTTTGATGTATACTTGGATTTGGTTGGCAAGAATTTGATTGAGTATTTTTGCATCAACATTCATAAGGGAGATTGGTCTAAAGTTCTTTGTTGGTTCTTTGTGTGGTTTAGGTATCAGAGTAATTGTGGCTTCATAGAACGAATTGTGTTGTGCTCCTTCTGTTTCTATTTTGTGGAATAGTTTGAAGAGCATTTGTATTAGGTCTTCTTTAAAGGTCTGATAGAACTCTTTACTAAACCCATCTGGTCCTGGAAATTTTTGGTTGGGAGACTACTAATGACTGCTTGTATTTCTTTAGGGGTTATGAGACTGTTTAGATGGTTATCTGATTGTGTTTTCACTTTGGCAGCAGGTATCTGTCCAGAAAATTGTCCATTTCATCCAAATTTTCCAATTTAGTTGAATATAAACTTTTGTAGTAGGATCTGATGATATTTTGGATTTCCACCGTTTCCATTGTTATGTCTCCCTTTTCATTTCTGATTTTGTTAATTAGGATACTGTCTCTGTTCACTCTGGTTAGTCTGGCTAAGGGTTTATCTATCTTATTCACTTTATCAAGGAACCAGCTCCTGGTTTGGTTAATTCTTTGTATAGTTCTTTTCGTTTCTATTTGGTTGACTTCTGCCCTGAGTTTGATTATTTCTTGCTGTTTGTTCCTCTTGGGTATATTTGCTTCTGTTTGTTCTAAAGCTTTCAGGCATGCTGTAAGCTCACTTCCGTTTTGTTGTTGTTGTTGTTGTTGTTGTTGTTGTTGTTGTTTTTTGGAGGCACTTAGAGCTATGCATTTTGCTTTTTAGCACTGCTGTGTTTCATTTTCATTAAATTCTAAAAAGTCTTTAATTTATTTATTTCTTCCTTGACCAAGTTATTGAGTAGAGTATTGTTCAGTTTCCATGTGTATGTGTGTCTTCCATTGTTTTTGTTGAAATTTAAGACCAGCCTTAGTCTGCAGTGATCTGATAGGGTGCATGGGATTATTTGAATCTTCTCATTTGTATTTATTTTGAGACCAATTATATGGTCAATTTTGGAGAAGGTACCATAAGGTGCTGAGAAGAATATATATTATTTTGCTTTAAGATGAAATGTTCTATAAATATTTGTTAGATCCATTTGTTTCATGACTTCTGTTACTTTCACTCTATTTCTGTTTTCTTTCTGTACCCCGATCTGTCCATTGCTGGCAGTGAGGTATTGAAGTCTCCCACTATTGTTGTGTGGAGTGTGATGTGTGCTTTAAGCTTTAGTAAAGTTTCTTTTATGAATGTGGTTGCCCTTACATTTGGAGCACAGATGTTCAGAACCGAGAGATCATCAGATATATTTTTCCTTTGACCAGTATGAAGTGTCCTTCCTTATCCTTTTTGATAAGTTTTGGTTGAAAGTTGATTTTATTTGATATTACAATGGCTACTCCAGCTTGTTTCTTGAGACCATTTGCTTGGAAAATTGTTTTCCAGTCTTTTACACTGAGGTAGTGTCTGTCTTTATCACTGAGGTATATTTCCTGTATGCAGCAAAATGCTGGGTCCTGTTTACATATCCACTGTGTTAGTGTATGTTTTCTTATTGGGGAATTGAGTCTATTGACATTAAGAGATATTAAGGAAAAGTGATTGTTACTTCCTTTTATTTTTGTTCTTAGAGGTGGAATTATGTTTATGTGGCTATCTTCTTTTAAGTTTGTTGAAAGATTACTTTCTTGCTTTTTCTATGTTGTAGTTTCCCTCCTTGTGTTGGTGTTTTCCATCTATTATCCTTTGTAGGGCTGGATTTGTGGAATGATATTGTGTAAATTTGGTTTTGTCCTGGAATATCTTAGTTTCTCTGTCTATGGTAATTGAGAGTTTTGCTGGGTATGGCTGTCATTTGTGTTCTTTTAGGGTCTGTATGTGATCTGCCCAGGATCTTCCAGCTTTCATAGTCTCTGGTAAGAAGTATGGTGCAATTCTGACAAGTCTTCCTTTATATGTTACTTGACCATTTTCCCTTACTGCTTTTAATATTCTTTGTTTAATGCATTTGGTATATTGATTATTTGTGATGGGAGGAATTTCTTTTCTGGTCCAGTTTATTTGGAGTTCTGTAGGTTTCTTGCATGTTCATGGGCATCTCTTTCTTTAGGTTAGGGAAATTTTCTTCTATAATTTTGATGAAGATATTTACTGGCCCTTTAAGTTGAAAATATTCACTCTCTTCTATACCTATTATCCTTAGGTTTGTTCTTCTCATTGTGTCCTGGATTTTCTGGATGTTTTGGGTTAGGGTACATTTTGCATTTTCTCTGACTGTTGTGACAATGTTTTGCATGGTATCTTCTGCCCCCAATATTCTCTCTTCTATCTCTTGTATTTGGTTGGTGATGCTTTCATCTATAACTCACAATCTCTTTCCTAGATTTTCTAACTCCAGGGTTGTCTTCCTTTGTGATTTCTTTATTGTTTCTATTTCCATTTTTAAGTCATGGATGGTTTTGTTCAATTCCTTCACCTCTTTGATTGTGTTTTCCTGTAATTCTTTCAGGGATTTTTGTGTTTTGTCTTTAAGGGTTTCTACCTGTTTACCTGTGTTCTCTCATATTTCTTTAAGGATACCACCTCAGGGCTAGAGAGATGGCTCAGCCGTTAAGAACTTAAACTACTTTTGCAGGGATCTACGTTAAATTCCCAACAGCCACTTCTGTTAGCTCACAACTGTCTCTAACTCCAGATCCAGGGGATTTGATACTCTCTCCTGGCCTCCATGGGAACCTGCACTCATAGATACTGCAAAAAGCCACACACACACACACACACACACACACACACACACACACACACACAAATATTTGGGCATGTGTTCTGGTTCTATAACCATTCCTTGTACAATTATGACAAATGAAGCCAACAAAGTTGATTTTTCTGATAGGATGTCTTGGCATGGCATGGCAGAAGGCTTGGCAACCAGAGCTGGAAGCTGACAGGTCACACAGAAAAAAAGGAGAGAGAGAGAGAGAGAGAGAGAGAGAGAGAGAGAGAGAGAGAGA
>NC_034611.1:2400884-2405999 GCF_900095145.1 Mus pahari | reverse complement strand
GAGAGAGAGAGAGAGAGAGAGAGAGAGAGAGAGAGAGAAAGAGAGAGGAAGAAGGAGGAGGAGGAGGGGGAGGAGGAGGAGAGGGTGGAGGAGGAGGAGAGAGAACAACAGCACAGAAGTTGGGGTGAGGCTACCTTGAAAGCCAGTGTTGAATTTCCCTTTGCAAGAGTCCATCTCCTAGAGGTTCCATAACCTCCTCAAGGAAAACCACTAACTAGGAAGCAGAGTTTAAATGTGAGCCTATGGGGGCATTTTTATCCAACTACCACAGCTCATATGTATATTTTAGTAAGAATAAGTTTCTCTCACTCTACCTTGAAAGTGTATATTTACGGAGAGAATAATGCAAACATATGACAATCTGAAGCACTTCCTTAATACAGAAGGTTGCTCAGGAAGTGGGTAATGGAGATTCTGTGTAATGGTTCCCAGAGATACTAAAAACACTTTCTGCGGCTTTCAATTTCGGTTTCCTTTATGTTTAATTATGTTCTCTATCATAGATAACCTTGTTTATAACCTAGTTGCTGCAGAAAGTAGATATTCAGAAGAGAAAAGAACAATCAGGTCTACTTACACTAATTTTAAAAACTCAAAGCTATTGCAATACACAATAACTTTCTGTTAGAGAACAATTTGAACACAATGTGAATTTCTTATTTTCTTATGTATTATTTTTTTGTTTTGTTTTCCAATTTTTATTTGATATTTTCTTCATTTACATTTCAAATGCTATCCCAAAAATCCCCTATACCTTCCCCCTGCCCTGCTCCCCTACCCACCCACTCCCACTTATTTTTTATCTATAAGAAACACTAGATGGATTAAAAAAAAAAAAGCCTGCACTGAGCTTAATGGTGTGTGTAGGAATGCAGAAAATGTGTGTGTTCATACCTCTCCAATCTCTGCCAGCCATCTTTATTTCCCATATCTAACAACCATGTGTAAGAAACCACACACTGACACACACACACACACACACACACACACACACACACATCTTGTGTCACATCTTCCATTCTGATTTCAGATTCTCCTCCCCCTCCACCTCATATTCACTCCTAGATTGCTGACACACTTACTTCCACATGTAAACTCCAAAGGTCCATTTCACTGTAGTATTATAGTACTTTTTTTTTTACCATGTAAAAAAACTGTACTAATATTTCATGCCCTTTTTTGAATGTTAGTGCATCATTGTTGAATTTATTGCATTCAGTTGAAGTTGGAGGGTGGGAAGAAAGGGAGAGGGAGAGATTTCTGCATTCTACAATGACAGTTATGAATTCATGTAAACCATTATTCAGAATTTCGTCTCTTCATCTTTCATTGTGTAGACTATGGCCTTGTTAGGATACATTCATGCCCAGACTAGCACTTGAAGGAAAGTCCACTCTTTCTGTAAAGCATTTTTTGTCCTAGATTTTAAGATTACTCCAAAGAAAGACAGAGTAATTAGGCATAATTTCTTAGGGAGTTTTTGAGAAGATAACCCCAAAGACCAGTGTTCATTTGATTCTCTTTTTGGCCTCTTTCAAACCTCGTGGAGATGACAGGAGATCTCTCCAGTGCTTCCAGGAAGCAGTTTGAAGATTTTTCACCCCTGCTTTTATACTGAGTTAAAAGTATTGAGTGTTCATGACTTTGTCTTAGAGCCAAACATTGAGAACATGCAAATCATTCTCTGTGCCTACATTGGCTGTTGAGTAACCTCCAAATGAGATGCCCCATTTGAAATAAGGCTCAGCTTGGGGACCATGCTAGCTTCCTTCGAACCTTTGGGAAGTTTGCCACATCTTCTTTCCTCTACTTCAAAGTCTCAAGAATAGATTTGTGTTTTCTGAGTGTCATGGGATATAAAGAATTTATATTTTAAGCAGTAAATAGATGATAATGCTACTGAAGAGATTCAAACTGATGGTCAAGCAAATACTGCAAGATATGTACCATATTTTCTGTATCCACTCCTCTGTTGAGGGACATCTGGGTTCTTTCCAGCTTCTGGCTATTATAAATAAGGCTGCTATAAACATAAAGGAGCATGTGTCCTTATTACCAGTTGGAACATCTATGTATATGCCCAGGAGAGATATTGCTGGATCTTTTGGTAGAACAATTTACACAATGGAGTACTACTCTGCTATTAAAAACAATGAATTTATGAAATTCTTGGACAAATGGATATATCTGGAGGATATCATCCTTAGTGAGGTAACCCAATCACAAAAGAAGTCACTAGATATGCACTCACTGATAAGCGGATATTAGCCCAGAAACTTAGAATACCTAAGATACAATTTGCAAAACACAAGAAAATCAAGAAGGAAGACCAACGTGTGGATACTTTATTCCTCCTTAGAATAGGATACCTTTTGTGGTATCTGCAAACCTAGAGGGTTTTTTTTTTTTATTGGATATTTTATTTGTTTACATTTCAAATGTTATCCCTTTTCTGGTTTCCCCTCTGCAAATTCCCATCCCATCCTCCCTTACACTGCTTCTATAAGGGTGCTCCTCCACCCACCCACCTACCCTCTCCTACCTCACTGCCCTAGCATTCCTCTACACATCAAGCCTTCACACGACCGAGGGCCTCCCTCCCCCCATTGATGCTAGATAAGACCCCTTCAGCTCCTTCAGTTGTTCCCCTAACTCCTCCATTGGGGACCCTGTGCTCAGTCAGATGGTTGACTATGAGCATTCACATCTGTATTGATCAGGGTCTGGGAGAGCCTCTCAGGAGCATTTCCTGTTAGCAAGCATTTCTTGGCATCAGCAATAGTATCTGGGTTTGCTGTCTGCATGTTAGAGGGTTTTTAAAAAAAATTTTTTTTTTTTTTTTACAGTTTTAAAAGGTTGGAAACTAATCAAAAGAATATTTCATGACACATGAAATGATATAAAATTTAAATTTCAGCACCAATAAACAGTTTTATTGGCAACAAACCTCACTTACTCATTTGCATATTCCCCTTGGCAGCTTTTGTACTTCATGGGAAGAACTAAAGAGCTGTTAAAGAGACCTGTTAGTCTGAAAAACCTAAAATACTGGCTTTGCCCATTTACAAGTATAGTTAACTGACCTCTTCTTTAAAATACTAATTTTACAAAGTAGGCTCTCTATTCACAGTTGATTTATGATGCTCCAGAACTACAGACCAGCCACTAATACAGATAAACAAAATACTGCCTGTCTTCCTGCTATGATATGTCTTCATTCACAGATATCAGCATACTTGTGGTTTGGTCTATTCTGTTACTATGAGAAAAACCACACAGCTAATTAGTAGGCATTTAATTAGGAAGCTGCATCAGAGCAGTTGATAGGCATGCTTAATATTCCACTTACAGATTTAGCTGCTGAGATCAAAGGTATAGCACTAACCACCCCCAGCTGCCACCCAGTGTGGCAGTGTTTTATGTCTGTGTGATAAACACAGCCTCCATATGGAGCTCTCATCTTGGACAACTTGGTTCACTTAAATTTAGTGGGTTGATTTTTGATCCTTTCTCTTATTAGCCTTCTATTGTTGCCAAAACAAATTTCCACAAATGTAGCTGCTTGAACCACCCAGCATTTACCATCTCAGTCTTCTGTAGGTTATGAGACAGTGGACTTGACTGGCTTCTATCTTCCAGGTCTCAGTGACTTGGAATCGAGATGTTGGCAGGACTATATCCCTTTCTGGAAAGGAAGGGGAAGAATTTATTTCCATAGACTTTCACATTCTAGCAGAAATCAGTTCATCATGACTGGAGGGCTCGGGTACACTGTGTCTGTGATGCTTTCAAAGGCATCTCTCTTAAGATGTCCAGCACATCAATGCTTCAAGTCTTTTCCTTTGCCTTTTCAAGGGTATTTGTTTTATTATTAATTAAAATATAATAACATAATTTCCCCCATCCCTTTACTTCATCCATTCCTTTCTATTCCTACCTCTACCAAGTACTTTTCAAGTTGATGGTCTCTTTTTAATTATTATTGTAACATATAAAATATATGCATATGGAGAGAGGTACAATCTACTGAGTACATTTATTAGTGCTTGTATTAGGGCTGACCATTTGGGATTAGACAACCAATTAGTCAGATCATCCCTGGGGAAGACATTCTTCCTTTCTCAGAAGCTGTTAATTAATTATCTGTAGCTCTTTGTCTAGGGTGGACTCTGTGAGATTTGCGCCATCAGCATTGGCATGACAGCTGGCATCATTGTGTGTTGTTTAGGCAGAATAATTCATGGGACATTACAAATATAGTCTCCATGTCATATCTTGGAGACACAACCTCACAGCAGACTTCCTTGCCCTCTAACTCTTTCTGCCCCCTTTCTTCAGTGTTTCTGCAGAGTTTTGAGTGTGGGATTGATATTGTAGACATATCAATTTGGGGTGGATAGCCCACAATCATTTTTTTGTCTGAATTTTGATCAGTTGCATTTTCTGTAATAGTCTTCATCTGCAGGAAAACAAAAAAGCTTGCTTAAGGCAAGAGGCTATGTGTGTACATATAAGAATAAGCATTTAGAATAAAGCTAGGAATTATAGTGGTTTAGCAAAGCTGCAGTAGGTGTAGATATTCTACTCTAAGATCCATGATCATGCTAGTCATAAGCAACTGGCTAGGCCTCAAGTTCAAGGACTGATCTCTCTAATGCTGAATGGGTGTCTTTGTTTACCACAAAGATGTAAGTGCCACTATCGTACTTTTCGATATATCTTGTCCTGCTGATCAATGTTAAGATTCATAAGCATCATTCGGAAACTGTAATCTAGTACCCAATTACGTGCTTTCTTTTATAGCTGCTTTGGTCATAGTGCCTCTTCATAGCCACTGAACATGACTAAGGCAAGGACATTGCTTTTAAGAAATTATTGATTAGCTTGAATCCTTTAAAATAACTCATCAAAGTCTCTATATAGTAAGGTGAGATCTTTATTACATCTGCAAAGTTCCATTGGTCGTGTAATTTAGCATATTCAGGTTTCTCAAGTTAGGAAATGAGTATCTTCTTCTGTTGGTGTTCTAGTTTATCTTCTCCAGGTCTTTCTTTTTTATATTTCTATTACATTTAATTAATTAAATGGAGAGAGAGAGAGAGAGAGAGAGAGAGA
>NC_034611.1:2391798-2400870 GCF_900095145.1 Mus pahari | reverse complement strand
GAGAGAGAGAGAGAGAGAGAGAGAGAGAGAGAGAGAGAGAGAGAGAGATCTACATGTGTGGATTAGAGGATAACTTAAAGAACTCAGTTGTCTCATTTTGCCATATTGGTCCCAGAGATAGAACTCAGGTCTTCAAGATTGGTAACAAGGGCCTTAATTTGCTGAGCCATCTTACCAGACCTGGATCCTTTCTTTCTAACATGAAGAATTGTATCTCTGTGTTGCTCTTGGAAGCCTAATCATTAGCATTTGGCTTCAAAGACTCCACTCTCTTCTCCATTTGGGGAACTCCTGGTGGATAGTTTTTTTCTACTGTAGAGTTTGAATTTAACTTTTTATATTGTAGTAGCTCAGAACATTAGTATTTATCTATTTTGTAGAACTCAATTACAAAGCCTCGGGCACATAAGCCATGATATCAACATGGCCCATATGGTGTTTAACCTGCTCCTTCAGAGACTATCCCATACGAAAGATCTGTGTCCTTTCTGTTACCCATACTTTCACTTCTAAAGCCAAAAGCCAGATGTCACACCAGCTAGCACAGGCATTCTTTAAAGTTTGCAGTATATCCATTTCTTCAAGACTCTCAAACTGTAGACAAGCTGCCATATTTGTTTTATACGTTCTTATTTCCTATTACCTATCTATATCTGACTGATGTCTAGGTTTGGGCGAATCCTTGGAGCTAGTCCAAGTCGGAGGAAACTTGAGACATACTGAAAATTTTGGCCTAGTTATAAATTACACTTAGCACATTTTATATCAGTAAGGTAGACTCCCAAGTCATAGGGAGAGTAATCAGAATGAAGATCTGGATCTTTCTGCCTTCCACATATGACTGAAGAATACAGATCCTCAGACAGATGGACTAGAGCTTCATAAACTCTTATAGGTTTATGAGTCACCCAGGGAATACAGATCTGGGTCTTATATGGGGCCAGGGATTGCATAAACATAACCGGATCTTAGACAATAAAGGCTTTTTCTGTCTATGGCCTATATACCTGGAGTGACAAGAATTTGAACTATAAATTAAATGAGTGGATTTCCTTTCTAAAGGTTACTCTTAATACTGAGTTTTACGTTATGTATATTCATGTTACTGAGAAGGCTTAGTGCCACTTTTCTTTCTTGGTATTCACATTTAAGTATAGTTTTAATGATGCCCCAGTCCCTCAGCTGAACAACTTTGAAGAATATCATTAGTTCCAATAACTCAAGATCTAATTAGAGAGAATACTATGTTTATAAAGGATACAAGCTAACATTTTAATCCAAGTAGATTTCCAAAGACAGGGCTAGATAGAAGATAATTTGTTTAAAATCTGTTCAGTATAATTTGAGAATGAGACAATGCAGTCTAATCATTTATGTTGATGGACAGGCATTTAGAATCTTCCTCTACATCTCTTTGACATCCCCCCAGAATTCTTTGAGAAGCCCTGGGAAAAGACATGTAATCATATAGCTATCATATTAGGAGTTTATTGTCTAGACTGTCTGAAATCTCAGTTTTTGTGTAAACGTCCTCAGGTTTGGTCTGCACATAGAAGGGTCCACTTCTAGATGCCACAGGAAACAATCCCTTCATAGTGGTTTCTGATGTTTAAAGGTTGCTGGGAAGGCTGGGTATCTCTTAGGGGTTGAATGAATGCCTCCTGGAATCTTGATTCTAAGCATGTTGTTGAGTTTAGACCTGAATAAGGGTCCTCCTTTTACCTTAAAAGTCATCTTCAAATTATGAAAGAAGGCTGACAGAGACAACATCTAAGAGAATAGAATCAGGTTTTTCACCATTCAGAGAGAAAAGGGCATGAGAGAGCAGTCAACACAACGGAATCAAATTTATGGGAGACTCTAAATTATCAAGATTAGATTTGGCCAAAATGAAGGACTTTTCTTCCTGGTAACGTGCCAGACCCACATCTTACTGACTGGAAATGTGTCAAAGGAACCATGTGGTGCTCTGCTAGACCATGTGGTGCTCTGCTGGACCATGCAGAGCCGTGAGTGTTCCTGTCTGGTGCTGTTCCTCATTGTGGCAGTGAACAGTGCTCTTACTCCACTGTTTTGGATCTTCCTCAAGGATCAAGAGAGGTATTCACCTGCTATTTTCACAGGATGGAGGTCCCCAAAATGCTCTTAAAAACATAGTCATGTTTACCAATGGATAAAAATGGGAAAACCTTATTTGGATTATTAGATGTAAAGGAATAAAAAACATAGTTCATATGAACAAAGAATTAAAAGTACATCTAGCTGTCTTTGTTGAGATAGGAAGTACCTTCTAATCTATCTGTTCCATGCTATGGTCATACAGGGATAGCTTGAGAGAAGTTGTCTATTTTGACACCACTTCATTTACCTCTTGCTTGGGCCACAGCTTAAAATTTCCTTATCTATATGTCATGAGTACTTGGTTACTTCTAAGGGATTTCATTATATTGAATATGTTTGTACACTGGAAGAGATCCTAACAGTGCCTGGTAGAAGCTATGCAGATCCACTAAAGGCCAGTCCCTATGGATGGACATTTTCTGGATATGAAAGAGCAATCAATGGTATAGGGAGGTTCAGGTCATATATGTTGCATTCACAGAATCTCTGCAGCTCTTTCTGCAGAGCAGGCAAGGTGACACCTCTGTCTTGTGGTTATAATTAAGCTAAAAGCACTCCTAGCGTATGAGGCTGGTGGTGAGTTTTCACATGGGGAGAAATGGTTGAAGAGCAAGTTATTTCAGCAAATATGCTTCCTTAAAAGTTCTTAAGTATTAATTTAATAGCAAGCAAAATGAGCTTTTATCTAAATTACAAATCTATGTGCACAGGCGTGTTCATTGTGAAGCATGGAGAGGATGCTGTGCTTCTCCTGGTATCTCAAATCCTTTCCTTTCCATTCAATTAGATTATAGTCATGACAATATCATGTAAAGAACACTTTATGCACTTGGTCTCATCAGTCATCACCACATGCAACAGCATTTTGATGGATAACATCATGATTCCTATCATACTTAACCTGGAAAATCTGGAGCTCAGAGAGTTTAAGTGAATTGTCTTCAATCACACAGTAGTAAGGAGAGGCAAGGCTGAACATAACCTTGCTCCTTTTTTACATCAAAGCTACACTGTTTATACTTGCAATGCTTTCCAGGCAATTTGAAGAGACGACACATTAACGTATGAGACAAGTATTATGGAGATATCAAGTGAAACTCATCAACATGTGTAATTAGTATATGTTCACGGAAAAGGTTGTATCTGTCTTTGCCTGTAGTCACAAATAGGCTTATCTTCAAAGTTTCCCTGCTTTTTAAGGGAAAGCTCCATGGCCTTGAAACACTACTCTGTAATGTCTTCTTCATCCACTCTTGCCTTCCACAGCACACTAAAACAGAAGCAAACACACTCCCATGTTTCCATCTGTCAATATATGGAAATATTTTTTAAAGTGCTCATCAAACTTAAGCTTTTTATTCTGAAATCCTCAGAAGCCATTTCTACTGAGGACGTGAACCACTGGCCACTGGGCTCCAGAAATAAATGCTGGAGCTTATTTGACCTCTTTGCACAGCAACTCTGTGAAGATGTCCTTTGTAACTCAAGAAAGACTTTTTTACAGCAGCTGAGTTCTTTCAATGGGCATTCCTTATTGTACAGTTTCCTTGAATAGAGCAAACATGTATCTTCAAGCCAGTCTTACAATCATGACTATTGTCTAAATTCTGCCTCCTAGGCAAACACAAGCCTACAGCATCCTTAAACGCTTAGGACTTTCAATTTTAATCAGTTCACAGTCTTTTATGACTAGGTAGATCTCAGAGCACTCAATACAATTCTCTTTATATTATTGGAGAGGTGAGAAGACCTACTGGAGTTGGTAGTTAGTCAAGAGTAGCCTAGACTTTTCTTCTGCAGTTTTCCATTCAGAAATAGGAAACCTCCAAGGAAAAGTACTGCTTTTAGGGCCTAAAAGCCCAACAGAAGTGTGCCCAAGCGTTTCGGACAACAGTAAACCCATCACCAGCTTGTGTCAATAGTGTTTTGTTGAATTCTTGTTATTGGCTTCCAGACATGTTTAATGTCTCTCTTCTTTTACCTAGTGATTTGGTGCTGAAAGTATCAGTTGGTTTTTAAAATTTCAGAGACATAATATTAACACATGCCTCATGTTGGGAAAAGAGGGAGAGGGCCCTTGACCTTTGGGATGGATAAATGAATCTCTCCCCAGTTTGGGCTTCTAACTACAAGTTTTCTGGGTCTGACCCAGGATGACTAGTCATAAGCTCTCTGCACCACCCACAGGGAAAGCACAGAAATACTGTCCAACCAGTAGGACAGCCACTGCTCTGACTCCTACAAGTTTTATTGCTGATTACTTGCTCCTCAAGCTGTAGGCAGAGAAACGTGTTCTCAGTTCTCATGCATTCGTTTTAAAGTTGAATGCATCTTCCTTCCTTGGTTTTAGAAGTCCTTTTCTCTGGCTGTTACCATTTGGCTGATCGGACTTCCTTAAAATCTGCCCTCTTTCCTTCCTTCCTGACAGATGATAAATTGCTGAATTAACTCTCCCAGGGGGAATGTGCACCTTCTTAAATCAGCCTTTCTGAGTAGCAAGCCTGTGACTCCATCCTCATTTAGCACCCCAAACTTTGGGACGGCTGAGAAGCACACTCATTCGACCTTTCTTCTGCTTGCTCTCAATAGGTGCCAGTGACCAACATCCTTCAACAAGGCTTAATCACCTAAAGGTTCCACTACCTTCCAAAAAAGCACTACCAGATAGGGCCCAAACATTCAAACACATGAGCCAGTGTGGGTGTGTTTCACACTCAAACCATAGCACAGGCCACTAGTGCTGAGAAACACTGTATTAAAAAAAGAAAAGGTATTTCATTAAAAATTCATTATTAAACTCACAAAATGAGATTTTAGATTTTAAAAAGCATAGGAAAACCCATAATACATCTTATAGTAAGAATATACTAGAAAAAAAGTTTAATCTGGATTAAACTGCCTCTGGATTGCTAATATTACATTATAGTCGGCATTAATATGGGCCGACTGATTCCATGATTTAGATGAAAAATACCATCTTTTCTAAACATAAGATTTTTAAATGGTGCTGTCAGCGAAGCTGTTAATCAGTCTTGTAGTACAACCACACTGCCTGACCTGCTGTTAAGCAGAACTGTAACAGTAAGAACAGCAGCACATCAGCTCCAGATCTTACCTTGGGGAATTGCAGTGAGCATTTCTCATGCATCTTTATGGCCCTCTGAGGGAACAGGGGTGTATGTGGGTGAGGGAAGCTGGTAAAGGACCAATGAAGACTTTGAATGGGACAGACATTTAGGAAATTAGTCAGCAGCTAGCTTGGCAATTAAGCTACTGAGGAAACCTTCCTAATTCCCTTTCCCTGGGCAGAAAAGCATTTCCCCTTTAAGATAAGTTTTCCGGGATCAAAGCATCACACCTATGCTCTCATTTGAAGTACGTAGTTTAATGGTTGTGGTTGCACTGGTCATGATGGACTTAGCTGTTCCCTACTTGCAATGTATCCATTTTTTAATACTCAAAGTTCTGTTTTGAAGAGCAGTTTCCAGTATAGGCAAGTGAGTTAAATCAAGTCATATAATTAACTCTTCACTGGTCACTCAAGGAAAGGATATATATTATATGCTTCTGTGACAGACAAAAGATGGTCGTTCTAGGTGACCTGGCTTACAGGTCTTGTCTTGCTCAGTTAGTCTTTCCTTATTAGTGTTTCCAGTCCTTTTAAGCTTCATTTTTGTAGAATGTGAAATTGGACACCAGTGAAGTCTGATACCCTTGGCTCTCCTGAAGTCATCCAGGGTGCTGTGACTTAACACAAGGAACCTGTGACTGGAGTCTCAGTTTGCGACACTGCTTCTTACTACCAGTCTGAATAGACAGGCCACCTCCCCAAGATCCAGGTCCCCCGTGCAGTGAGTGATGTCATCTTACCTATCCACTGGGCTAGGAGACGTGACTGCAGTGATATATGGAGATGCCTGGGCAAACTAGCAGCTAAGTTGGTGCTAAAGGCTCACCATGATGCTGGATGCTTCCTGGAAATCTCTGTCACTTCTCCCAACTTACCTCCATAAGGCAGAAACGCCTGCTGAGTCAGATGACACCGGATCAGTCATATCACATGCACATGATGAGTTGAAGCTTTAAGTTTAAGAAGATAAGATTAGTTCAGAAGTGAGAAGAGTAACATCCATGGCTCAGTATAATATCTTTTAAGTGCATGTGGCCATGGAACACTAGTAATGTGGCCTGTCTAAACTGAGATATGCTCTCACCTGATTTTTGAAACTTAGTTTAAAAAAAGAAAATATAAAACATCTCATAGCTGGGCATGGTGTCGCACACCTTTAATCCCAGCACTCGGGAGGCAGAGACAGGCGGATTTCTGAGTTCGAGGCCAGCCTGGTCTACAAAGTGAGTTCCAGGACAGCCAGAGATATACAGAGAAACCCTGTCGCGAAAAAAAAAACAAAAACAAAAAAGAAAATCTCGTAATAGCTTTATGTTTTTTATTGAACTGATATAATCTTGGATAAGATGTCCCCAATAAAATATATTATTGCTATTAGTTCAACCTATGTCTTTGTTCTTTGAAAATCCTATTAGTATATTTGTAATCACATGCCTGGCTCCCATACTATGAGTAGACAGCACGATTACATCTAAAGATGGCACGTCCCATAAGTTTTATAGTTGTTGCTGTTTTAAAGGTAGATAAGGAGTGACTGTGATATTTGCTTACAAAGAGTTTGTAGTCTCTTAGATAACAGAGAGGACAACAAAAGTCCACCATCCTGTGTAAGATTGGGCCCACAGCATAAGGGCTTTGTAGTCTGTCACGCGAATGTACCAGTGTCCACTGAGGGGGAGAAGTTTCAAAAAAGATAAATTTTCACTAAATAACCAGCTGAACCCAGCAGGAGAGTTTTCCCCATCAGTTCTGAGAACTTAATGTTTCTCTCAGATATAAAAATACAGAAATAAAATAAAATAGCCTGCAACTGCATTTGCAGCCTTCACAGATTTCATGTTCAAAGAAAAGAATTACATGGGCTTTGTGGTATTTTGGCCAATAGAATTGCGATGCATTTTGTTTGAAATGTACTTTGGTGTGAGGATACCAGATGTGAAGTAAGCATGGATGAAGAGGACTTAAAACCCAACAGTTTTAAAGGCACATTTTAAAGCTTTTAGTTTTATCAAGAAATGGTTATTTTGACTTTTGGATAGATGTCTTATGAGTTTGCCAAGTTAAAGAAATACATTTTCAATTACTTTATCAGAACCTTAGTTTTCCTTTTGTACATGCTAAACGCGAGAACACACACTCGCAGCATTTGAGATGTCACACAATTGGGGCCCACCACATGCCCTTTCCATCTACAAAAAAAATCTTTCACCTCCACTTTTAGAAATGAAGAAGGGAAGCATCAAAATAAATCTGAGAAAAGACAGAGAACCACTAATGAGTTTCTATTTTGTGGAAGGAACTGAACTAGGCGTCCATATAGAAATGTGTGATGGACCATGGATCCATGGTATTTGATTTGGCGTGTAGAACCTTTGACTTCCTGGTCACTCCAGGATATTGGTGACTTCATGGTTTATCTCTTATCCTGCGTCATTGATTTAAGATTGTTTTCTGCCCTGTTTGCCTCACTGATCCCTATAATGGCCTAAGGTCCCATATACAGTCTCCATGGTGTGGTGTGTGACCCATTCCTTCAGTTGATCTGCCTTTGGTGAGATGCCCTGCTCCTGTCTAAAGGCTCTTTACCTGGGCCAGGTGAAATATTGAGCTTGCACTCTTTTCCCTTCTGTACAGTTCTTGGCCATGCCACGAGCATTTGATGTGAAGTGAGAGGTACTTAAACCTTCTAGCGAGTCGATACCTGATTTTTGAAGGTCTGTGGAACTGTGCATGAGAAAGAGGAAACACATGTGATGGCCCAAGTAATCATTGTGGTGATGTATAGAACACTAAGAACAGAGTCATGTTCCTGCACATAATGACCCTGAGGAAATCTACACAAAGGTAATTTAAGTGAAGTTTCTCAAATGTTCCTAGCAATTTTAAGTTGGCCTAAATTAAACAATCCAAAGGAAAAAGCTTCGGTTGTTAGAGGCTCTAGTGGTCAAAATTTTCAAGAGAAACAGACAAATGGGATCAATGAACAGACAGGCAGATAGACAGATGATAGATAGATAGATAGATAGATAGATAGATAGATAGATAGATAGATAGATAGATGATAAGTAGATGGATAGGCAGACAGATAGATATTTGTATAAGAGAGACTTTATCTTTTTTCTTTTCACTCATTTATTTATTTTTTATTAGATATTTTCTTTATTTACATTTCAAATGCTATCCTGAAAGTTCCCTATACCCTCTCCCTGCCCTGCTCCCCTACCCACTCCCACTTCTTCAACAACCTACATTTAAATAGTAACATGGAGTAAATTCTAATAGATGAGAAGGAGGAAGTTGCTTAGACACTGGGGCTAGATGCCCCAGCATTAGGGGAAGTCCCCTAATGGCTGTCTCAAATTGGAGAGCAACTTGTCAGTTGCTCAGTCCACAGGGCTGGCTGCCTTAGCAGTCCAAGCCTAGTGCAGAGAAGTTGGAAAGCTCCTGGAAAGCCATCAATCAGTCTTTAGTCAGTGATGGAAGCCTGAAGATACAAGTTATGATATCAGCCAAAGAAGCTGTAGCATCAGGAAATGGATACATGAGGCCTGCAAAGGAAAGGCCAAGTGGGCAAGTGGACAAGCCAAGATGTTAGGAGGAAAGGCTAAAAGGGCAGGAGGGAAGGCCAAGGGGGCAGGAGGAAGGCCAAGAGGGCAGGAGGGAAGGCCAAGGGGGCAGGAGGGAAGGCCAAGGGGGCAGGAGGGAAGGCCAAGGGGGCAGGAGGAAGGCCAAGGGGGCAGGAGGGAAGGCCAAGGGGGCAGGAGGGAAGGCCAAGGGGGCAGAAGGGAAGGCCAAAAGGGCAGGAGGAAGGCCAAGGGGGC